>NC_073305.1:202522170-202744670 GCF_027595985.1 Sorex araneus | reverse complement strand
GTCTTGACTTAGAGATGTGACCATGTTTTTGATAAGAACTGCACCATTGAGAAGGCAACCCAACTTATATAGAGATTTGGTGGGGCGGTGGCAGGTGTGTGGGGGGCGGGGGAGAGGGAGGAGCTCCAGTACAATGTACATTTTTAAGTCAAATATTTTCAGAAATTCCAAAGTAACCCATGGCACAGAGAAATTTTGTGTGGAGAAAGTCTTGACCTTGAGTGTCATTCTAATTGTAAGCACTGTGGCTATATTACAACTTTAACTTGGCCTTCTGACTCTTGGTCCATTCCCGTGAAGTTGCCTTAGCTCATGGTGTGGTCCATTCCCTGAGAGAGGAAGAAAAGGTATCACAGAGCTAGTCCAGACCCCAGTGTCAGTTCCCATGTGTAAGTGCTCCCCTCTCTCAGTTCATGGCATCCGCCCTCGAGCTCTGGCCCTGTCTGTGCTTTGAATCCTATTTTTCCATCTGGGTGGAACAGTGGAGAACATGCAGCACTGTCCTCACGAGGAGAAGGATGGAAAAATTATATGTTCCTGTGAAAAACTTCTGAGTGGTTGGAGTAATAGTACAGCAGGCAGGGTGTTTGCCTTTCCCACTGCCTATCCAGCTTCCATCCCAGCAACCCGTGGTATGGTTCCCCCTGAAACCCACCAAGAGTGATCCCTGAGTGCCAAGCCAGGAGTAAGTCCCCCCACCCCACCCCACCCAAAATCCAGGCTACCTTTTTCATCAACACTACGTCTCTATGAGTTGGCTTGTGTTACTCAACAGACAAAAATAGAAATGTATGAAGTTATTCTGATCTCCCTTTTTTTTAAGGTCTTTTTTTTTCCTCCCGGCTTCTAATTAAAAAGAGAAAAAAGAACTACCATTTCCCCAGAGTCTACTATTTCTAGAAATTCTTTTGAAGCTGGAGCTGCCTAACTCTTCCACAAAGACAGTCATTCTGGCTTCTCCAGGGACTGCTCCCCGGACAGCCCCCAAGTGCTCTTGAGCAGAAGCTGCTAGGGAATGTGTCCTGTCCAAGGCCCCCGTCTTCTGTCTCACTTCTCTTTATTCTCTGTTCTGCCACGTATTGCTCCTTCCCCCCGTCACCTCAAAGGGAAGCCATTCCTGGGGGTACCTCTGTTTCCCGATGCCGGGAGGCAGGCACCGGCAAGGGCCCCCTCTTTCTGGATGACTCAGTTCAAAGATCAGAGAAGGGCAGCGAATGTTTGTGTGTGTAACAGATGTTAGAGTTGGGGCTTATGAGAAATTAGTAGTTCACAATTAGCAATTAACCAATTAAACAGAAATCAGGCTTTAAAAGTAGCCTAATTAGTCACAAGGGGCCAATTATTGCATGAGTTGACCCTGTGGTCTTGGCTAATGGTAGAAAAGTGTCATTGAGAGAGAGAGCAGGGCTCCGCCTCGGGAGGGGCTGGGCCTGTGCCCAGAGCCTTGACCTGTCTGCTTTGAGCTCAGCACTTTCAGGTTGGAGCTTTCGTGCTCAGAAAGTTGAATTATTTATTATTATTATTATTATTTTCCAGTTCAGGCCACACCATTGTCATCAGCCCATGAAAGACATGCCCCTCCACATATATTTGATTATTTCTTTATCCCAAGCCCACTTCCGCATCTTCATCTAGGAAATATGTTGCGAGTCTACAACTTTTAATCGATACCTGAAAATAATAACAATTGTAACATAGAAGGAATTTAGCAGAAAAGGTTTTGATAAGCCCATTTTTGTTACATTGACTAATCCTCCCAACCACATTATGATATTCATTTTTTTTTTTTGCTTTTTGGGTCACACCTGGCGATGCACAGGGGTTACTCCTGGCTCTGCACTCAGGAATTACTCCTGGCGGTGCTCAGGGGACCATATGGGATGCTGGGAATCGAACCCGGGTTGGCCGCAAGCAAGGCAAACGCCCTACCCACTGTGCTATTGTTCCAGCCCCATGAGATTCATTTTTTTGTTTGTTTGTTTGACCTTTTCCAAGATCACCCATGAAATACATGACTGAGTGAGCACCACCAGACAATCAGGATAGAGCGCCTTTGAGAGACTAATCTCTATAGTTTTGAGTTGGGGACTGGAGGGAAACCTCAGCGGGCAGGGTGCTTGCCTTACATGTGGCCAATCCAGGTTGAATTCCTGGCATCCCATAGGGTCCCCCAAGCACTGCCAGGAGTGATTCCTGAGCTCAGAGCCAGGAGTGACCCCTGAGCATCGCCAGGTGTGGCCCCCAAACAAGAAAAACTCTCATGAGTTGGTTTGTGCATTTGTGTTTTAATCTTATGCTGTAATATTATCATGCTGAGATAGCTATCTTTTATATCTTAATTTTGATTTACCCTATATATTTTTAAGATTAAATCATAGCACAGCGGTTGGGCTTTCACCTTTCACGTGGCTGACCTGAGTTCGATTCCTCTGCCCCTCTCGGAGAGCCTGGCAAGCTACCGAGAGTATGGAGCCTGCACAGCTGAGCCTGGCAAGCTACTTGTGCATATTGGATATGCCAAAAACAGTAACAATAAGTCTCTCAATGAGAGACATTACTGGTTCCCACTTGAAAAAAATCGATGAGCAACGGGATGACAGTGACAGTGGAAACAGTTCACTATAAACCCCATAGCGTTCCATCATACAAACCTCCACCCCTGATTTATTCTATTTTCTCCTATTGATCACTCAGAATGTCTCATAGTCTTTATTCATTTATTTGTTTGTTTATTTTTTTTCTTTTTGGGTCACAATGGTGATGCACAGGGGTTACTCCTGGCTTTGCACTCTGGAATTATTCCTGGTGGTGCTCAGGGGACCATATGGGATGCTGGGAATTGAACCCGGGTTGGTGATGTGCAAGTTCAAATGCCCTACCTTCTGTGTTTTTGCTCCAGCCCCAACTCTCATAGTCTTTAAGCTCCTATCACTGCTGACATAAACATCCTCTTACGTAACCCCCAATAAGGCCTTTTAGGCCTCTCTGAATTTCCCTATCGTATGTTCTTTTGGGGGCTGGAGCGATAGCCCAGCAGGTAGGGCGTTTGCCTTGCATGCGGCCCACCCGGGTTCGATTCCTCCGCCCCTCTTGGAGAACCTGGCAAGCTACCAAGAGTATCCCATCCGCACAGCAGAGCCTTGCAAGCTCCCCGTGGCGTATTTGATATGCCAAAAATAGTAACAAGTCTCACAATGGAGACGTTACTGGTGCCCGCTCAAGTAAATCCATCAATAGGATAGCGGGACGACAGTGTGACAGTGCTATGTTCTTTTTTTTACAGGTTAACTGTTAAATAAATATTTAACAAGTATTTATTTATAAATAAATAAAATCTGCAGTGCCTGTCAGTTCTTAGATCAGTTATGCCAAGCCTTTCTACTACTGTTCAAAATTTTTTCTTTCTTCCTTTCTTGATGGAGGAGGGTACTCCCAGGCAGTGCTCAACGGGGACAGTCCTGAATACTAGACCAGCCAGCCCAGATGGTTCCATGTTAGGTACAAGGATCCTGAGGCTCTCGGGCTCTGCAGTGATGGTGGACCACCAGTGCTCCCTTGGTAGTGCTCAAGGTTTGAACTCTCTCCCTGCAAGTGCTGAGCTATGTTCCTGGCTCCTGAACTAAATTATCCACCAAATTAGCATCAACATTGATCTAGATTTTACCAGTTTGATTATAAAGTAATATACCATGCTATTTTTTATAGTGTTCTAGTTCCTCATGAAATGGAACTTTCCTTCATAAACTTGCAATTTGACTTACCTTGCTCTGAATTGTTTTTCCATAACCTCCGCCCACTTTGTTCAGTTTTTGAATGGTGCGCAGGCTTATTCCCGGCACTGCACTTAGGGATTACTCCTGGAAGTGCTTGGGGGATTATATGTGATATCAGGGATTGAACCCTGGACAACTGTAAGCAAAGCAAGCACCCTGCCCACTGTACTATCTCTCTGGCCCCCACCTTTGTCTAATTTTTCTACTTACTCTCATGGCTGTTGTGTCTTCGGTGCTGAATGTCAGTTGTAGGGATTACAGCTAGCATCTCTATCCATCTCTTATCCATCAGTTAGATTTGTCTATGTGAGCATTGTTTAATGGATTCCCAATGTTGATATTATTTGCTTTTAATATTTGAATCTGGGTCTCTTGCTTTAAAACTAATCCCCCTAAACATCTGCTTCCAGAGAGAATGGGGTAATTGGGCTATACTATAGAAAATCTATAAGCGCTAATAAAGAACAAAACCATGTGATGTTTTCAAGCTCTGGAAAGTAGCCAAGACAACTAAGACTTAAGGATCCAAAAATACAGAATGAAAAATTGCATGAAGGAAGCCTTCTCTTGGGTGGACTTTTACCCCTAGGGAAATGTCACTAAAGCGTATAAAGACAGAAGAGAAAACAATGGCTTTGAGCTTATGGCATTCTCTTGGGGATGAGTCTACAAAATAGGAATTGAGGGCTTCTAAATCAGCACAAAGTAACAACGAATTGGCACCACATGGAATTGTAGTGCAAGGCATTTTCAACTCCTAAATTATAAATGACACTGGACAAACTTAACTTTGCTAAGAGATAACACGTTGATGAGCAGTTTTGACAGCCTCAGTGCTGGGAGACTGACTGAGTCCAGGCTCCTACAAAGAAAGAAAGTTGTGGAAAGCATCCTGGGCTTTCTTATGAGAGTCCGGAGTAAGAGAAAAGTGAGGAGATGTCTGACCCAGCTTAGACCAGCGTTAGGTACCAGCTCATGTGTGTTTTGTACCTGAAGGAATACAGTTTAGGGTTCTGTTGGTCGTGCATAATATCAGGCATGGCAACAAATGAGTCCAAATGGCCAAATCAATAAAGAAACATACCAGGTCCCCAAACTGAACCAGATCTGAATTATGAAACATCACTCTAACACAGTGGTGATGATGTTTTGTGTGATAACATGGTGGGGTTGAAAATAGTCTCGGGGCTGGAGCAATAGTACAGCGGATAGGGCATTTGCCTTGCACGCAGCCAACCCAGGTTCGATTCCCAGCATCCCATATGGTCCTCTGAGCACCGCCAGGGGTGATTCCTGAGTGCAGAGCCAGGAGTAACCCCTGTGCATTGCCAGGTGTAACTCATAAAGCAAAAAAAAAAAAAGAAAAAGAAAATACGTCTTAACAGTTTACAAGGTATAATGATTTATATGTTCAAGGAGAGTTATAAATGATTTTTAAAAAAGTATCCCAGCCTAGAATTTTTTAAAGAAATATTTATGATGAAGTTCTGGGAATAAAATATAATCATTAAAATTGATACATAAAAAAGTAATACAAAATAAACACAGCAGGTAATGGAATAAATAAACTGAAAAAAATGAGATAACATACCCATGTCAAAATAAGAGAAAAGTGATGAAAGATCTAGAGATACAATTACAGAACTGATAGCAGGTACCAACTGAGAATCTCAAGAACTGAGAATTTGGCACATATGCTGCCTGAGCCCATGTGCTGCTTGTGCCCATGTGGCCGAGCACATGTGGTGCCCGAGCACATGTGTCCCCGCATCTCCCCTCTTGAGATGTGTACTTTCATGCTTTCGTGTCCAGTGCTAGGATGTGTGTAGAGCTTCCTCCACCCTTGGAGAAGCCCGCGTTCTCTCTTGAGCGCGTTACTCCTACTGTTTTTTCTTTTCCACTTATCCCTTCCTCCTTCCCTCAGAAACCTCTAAATAAAATCTATTTACTTCACAAAAAAAAAAGAACTGAGAATTAAGAAGAAGCAATATCTGAAGAGCAACTAACTAAAAACTTTGTCTAAATGATAACAAAATATAGCAAACCACACTATGTGAAATGGTGAACACTCATCAGGATGAGTATAGATACATTCATGCACTATATAAAACACTTGCCAACTAAATACAAAGAAAAATTACAAAGCAGCCAGAAAAATAAAAGATAAATTATCTTCAAAGAAGTGACAAGGACTGAAACTAACTTTTCAATAGAAATGATAAGAGAAGACAATAATAGAATCTCTAAAGAGTTTGAAGAAAAGATCTCTGTGAATATGAATATCAACACCCAGGAAAAATGCCCTTCAGGAATGAAGGTGAAATAAAGATATTTTTAGACATGTGAAAAATGAGAAAGTTTGTTCCTAGCAGGCCCAAACTCAAATTTTCAGAGAGTCCTTCAAGCAGGAAAATAATGACCCAGATGGAAATATGAAACTTCAGGAAGGGATGAAGAGAATTAGAAAGCATTAAAATATAATATAAAATCAAGGAAAGTTGAGTGCTTAAAAACTTGATTAAGCATCATACAGCAAGGTTTAAGATGTGCATAAATGTGCATAATAAAAAGCATGTAGATAAAAGTATAGAAAGAAAATTAAGGGCTGGGTTAAGGTGTCCTCAGATTCAAAGGTCTTCCTAGATATTTTGAGTGGGAAATTCAAGATAATCTTTTACAAGTAACTCCATGACACGAATCACAAGATACAGGTATGGTTAAGCCCCAATACATCAGAAATTGCATTCGCTTTAAGTGGGTTGAGCATTATATAAAAGTTAGATATTTTCAGATTGGAAACTAATCAGAATACTAGAGTCTGCAGTTTATGAGATACAGTTAAAGGAAAACATGCAGAAACATTGAAAAAATGAAGGCAAAAACATGTGTTCCCAGCAACCTAACCCAAAAGAAAACTTCAGGGTTTGTCAAAGTATCAAATTATCACCTCAAAGTGGACTTGAAGACAAAAAGCTTCCCGGAGGTAAAAGGGTCAGTTCCACAGGAAGGAGGTGATGAGTCTAAATTTCTGTGCACCGACAAGTGTGGTTTTAAAATTTATAAAATAAAAACTCATTAGGCTGTCAAGGAAAAATAAACAAATCCCCAACCTTAATATGCTTTCCAGGAACTAGTAGAACAAGTAGGCAATTGATCCATGAGGATTCGGAGCTTTGAGCATGACGAGCAACAACTGTGATTTAATTAATATATAAAAGCTAATCACCCAGCAACAGATTATGCGCTGTTTTTATGTGCATATGGAACATTGACTAATCTGGTACAATTTAAAGCAGGTTTGAGCAAATTGAAATGTAAGATAATAGAATCATTTCTCTGATAACCATTGAATGAAGCTAGAAAACAATAAAAGGAAATTAAAGTCCCAAATATACTCCTAACGATGTTGCGGATCGAAAATCAGGTAGAATTATAAAACTACATTTAACTGGGGCTGGAGCGATAGCACAGTGGGTAGGGCGTTTGCCTTGCACGTGACTGATCCGGGTTCGATTCCCAGCATCCCATATGGTCCTCCAAGCACCGCCAGGAGTGATTCCTGAGTGCATGAGCCAGAACTAAGCCCTGTGCATCGCTGGGTGTGACCCAAAAAGCCAAAAACAACAACAACAACAACATTTAATTGCATGAAAATGAAAGCACGGCATATAAGAGTAAGTAGAGTCCATGTCCCATATTTTTTTTCTCTGAAGAGGACCACATAGCACTGTGGCAGAGACGCTGGGGACTGTCCCCAGCATACTCAGCTGCCTGGCTCTGACTAAAGATTTGGTGCTCCGGGCAGGCAAAGTGTTGGTGCTCAGCTCAGCAGCACTGGAGGCCACCCGAGCCACAATTCAGGGTTCTGGCAAATGGACTTGAGGCCTCCGTGTGCAAGACATGAGGTCCTGTTAATTCTACCTCTGGTCGTCATTCCCTGTATTTTAAAGTAATCCATTTATTTATCTCTGAGTTGGGAATTTACATTTTCCTATTGGTCATTGGTTGGTTTCATGAATTTGTGGAAAATTCTACTACACTAAGTAGATTAGTGCTTTTTAAAATATTCTGTGATCGTTTTATAAAATTTAGCATGTAGACATGAATAAAAAAATATATTTAGGAAACATGGAGGCTGGAAGGGTAGGAAATGAACAATTGATTAACAATCTTTAACATATGTCAGCAGTAACTAATATTTTATTGTTTATTTGTATTTAATTTTTCTATTAAAAATTTATTTTAGTCACCATGATGTATAATACTGTTCCTGTTAGGGGTTCATGCACACACCCCACCACACCCAGTGTTGTGGGATATAAATTAACTCTTTTTTTTTAATTTGCTTTTTGGTCACACCGGCAATGCACAGGGCATAACTCCTGGCTCTGCACTCAGGAATTACCCTTAGAGGTGCTCAGGGGACCATATGAGATGCTGGGAATCGAACCCAGGTCGGCCACATGCAAGGCAAATGCTCTATCCGCTGTGCTATCGCTCCAGCCCCAAATTAGATCTTTTTAAAATGCCATTTAAGTTATATCTGGTATAACAGTTAATATTCCACTTTTCATTTTTAAATGTTTATTGAATTTTATTTTAGAAACACCATGATTTACTAAGTTGTTCATTATATAGTTGTTTCAAGCATTTAGTGTTCCAACAACACCAGTGTAACTTCCCTCCACCAATATCTCATTTCCCTCCCAATCTCACTGACATGAGACTGACACATGAGAAATTTACTTTATATCGCTTATTCCAACAAAAGTTTACTAACTGGCAAATAGAATGGTCATAAAATAAAACAGTAAGGGATGATTTGTGATTGCTATATGATTTTGACCTATGTAAATAAAATTAAAATTGCTAAAAAAATTATTTTCACTTTTTAAAGACAAAAATTTTTCATTAAAAATTTCTATGTAAAATCTTTTTCTGCCCTTTGGATGTTGTGTCTTTCTCCTGTCTCTGTTTTACTAGTAGTTTATATTTCCCATTTTGTACATCCACAAGATTTAAGGTACTACATGGCATGAGATTCAACATCAACATTTTTTTCTCTAGGTGTCAACTTTTTTATCCCAATGTCATTCTCCTATTTATGGAAGTAGAAGTGGCTTCCAAGGACTGGAAAGACAAGTCAAAGGACTGAGCACATGCTTTGCATGTGGGTGACACAGGTTCGATCCCTGGTCCCATCATGGCCCCCTGGACACTGCCAGAAGCATCTGCCTCGCATAGTTCAGAGTAGCCCGAAGCAGTGTCAGAGGTAGAACAAAAACAAAACAAACAAACTTGGTTTCCAGGGTTTTACTACCACCAGCTCCTTGGAATAACCAACCTTGTACTACCGTCTTCAGATACTTAGGATGAGCTACGGTATAAATATTCTTTATTCGATGAGAATCAGATTCTTGGATCCTGTATGTACAAAAGCTTGGAATAAGTATATATGTCTTACTCAGAATCTTTTTTTGCTTAGCTATTTGTTTTGTGAAAAATGACTTTTTTTTAGTACCTAAAATCTTGCATGCGGTCAACCTGGGTTCGATTCCTCCGACCCTCTCGGCGTGCCCAGTAAGCTCCGAAAGTATCCTGCCTGCACGGCAGACCCTGGCAAGCTACCCGTGGCATATTCAATATGCCAAAAACGTAACAACAGTCTCACAATGCAGACGTTACTGGTGCCCACTGGAGCAAATCGATGGACAACAGGATGACAGTGCTACAGACAGTGCTTTTTTTTTAAAATGTGCAGCAAAACTGAGGCATAGAGACTGAAGGATGTATCTGTAGCTTGAATTAGGTGTGGTACTTAAGAAGCATGATGCCAGAACAATTCTTGCTTCTGGAAGAACTCCAGGGAAAGTTCAGGAAGGAAGCCAACAGCCCATTTTGGATTTCGCCTCATCAGCAGGCAGAACCCTGTGCTTGGCCCCTCTCTTCTGTGGCACTTTCTGGGTGGGTGAAGTCTGTCCTTGCAGACCGTTAGGTGAGAGCCCCCGCGCCTCCTCCACTCCCAGGGCCTGTGATGTAGGCTTCATCTCCCGCCTCCCTTTCCTTTACTTGGAAACTGGGGGAAATATGACAACTGCTGTAACCTCCGTCTAGAAACAGTAAGTGTGTGGACGCAGGTCATCGCTACAGCCTGAGTGCCTCGAATTGCGTCTGGCACAGGGGAAGAAGCTCAGATCACAAGAGATATGCCCTAATGTTATTACACCCTCACAGACTTACCCTCTTCACCATTGGTGTAACGAGATCTGCCTTTACTCTGGCCTCTTCCCCACTTATTAGAACTTGGCTGGAAGACCTGTGGTTTTCCCTTTGGTCTTATTTTGTTTCCTTCCAACATTCCACATGAAATCCATTCATTCGTTTACTCATTCATCCCGAACGCATTCATTAAGTGCATATGCCTGGCTGTCTCTCGCTCCTGCGAATCTGGTGCTGCCCAGCAGACATCCCACATGCCTCGCTGCTCGTTCTCAGGGGATGAGCACGTGTCACATCCTTGTAGCATCCTTTCATGTGTCCCCACAGTCTCACCTGCCACCTCTCCCATTCCCACACTCACATACTGACCATTGCGCCCCTGACTGCAGTGGGAAGCCTTTCTAAGCCCCAGTAAATGAACTTGCTCTGATTCTTACCCTTCCTGTCACTCACCCCACATCAAACATCCCAGAGATGTTCGAGCACCTTCTGTGCCCCAGGGACTAGGGATGTACCATAAGCCACAGACCCCCCTTTTTCTGGGACAAGACCTCTCTAGCTAGAAACTTCTGTGTTCCTGGTGGTTGGCGACAAGAAAGCCTTAGCCAGTGACACCTGTGGAGAATGTGACTTCTGCCCCTCTACATCCTCCGCCCCCTACTACACACACACACACACACACACACACACACACACACACACACACACACACACACACACTTTTCCTCTAGGAAATGTAACCATTTTTGGTCTTCAGGCCTCCTGTGTCAGACACCCCTGGGCCTCACCATGTGGGCTTCAGACAGACACGGATACACTATAGGTCACTGTCACTGTCATACCGTTGCTCATAGATTTGTTCGATGGGCACCAGCAACATCTCTCATTGAGAGACTTATTGTTACTGTTTTTGGCATATCCAATATAAGCTGGACTTCCCTATGAATTTCCTTTTACCTGGGTAATAGCTGATGGGAACTTGATTTATTTGGAGAAAAACAAGACACAGCTTTCAGACATCAAGCGAGCTGCTGAGTGGGGCTCAGGGCTGGGACTGGGGGAAGGATTCAGGAAGGCCAACAGCAGAGGCAGAAGATTGTGGACACAAGAGCACATCAAGAGACAAGACCCAGCATCCGTGCTGAAGCCACAGGCAGCCCTCGTGTGCAGAGGGTATCCCTGCTGCCACCCCTCCCGTGGACCACTGCACCCGAAGACACTCCTGATATCTGTGGCCCTTCTGGTCAGTGCTAGTGCCGGGAAAGTGAGCCGAGGGCTGCTCGCATCTGGTTTTAGAGAGTGACATTCATGCAGCTGTGCCTCGGTGCCCCAGGAAAGGGTTTATTGTCCGATTAAACCTGTGGTTTCCAGAAGCCATTTCCAGCTCAGCAAGTGGGGCTCTCAGAGGTTGATGTGGTTTCTAGGCACCCACAGAGAACTGCAGGCTTTTTCTTGAGGAGTGTCTCAATGCTCCGGTGCTCCGAGGGGTCCCCACCTCCTGCACCCTTGTGGGCCAGGCCTGAGGCCCCTGAGGGGCAGACAGTACACCACTCACCTGAACAAAGTGGAGGTCTGAGGGTCTCCTACGTTTTTCACCACCAGGAAGGGGGGGTGTCATTCGTCTTACAGCTGGACAAAGAAGGGCCCCCAGGAAGTTGGTGCTGAGGCAGGGGCTGTGTCTTTCCTCTTCTCTAGCAGCTCTTAGCCCTTCTCTGACATCCCTGTCCTGGAAGACAAGCCAGGCCTGACTTCTCTTCATTCTCTGCTCCCTGCCCTTGCTTAGTTCCAGCCTTCTCTATTCTCTCGGTAACTGAAAACATTCCTTTGCCGGTGTGTGCAGATGCTCTCCCGGCCTGTCTGGACATCACTCACCTGTGCCTGCTGTTGAGTGCCAGGGGCGGCGGCTCCTGCCCCGTGCCCATGGCTTCCCACATCCCTGATTAACAGCCTTCCCCTGGGTCACTCTAGTCTAACTCAGGGAGCATCTTGTAAGGAGCAATTCTACCCAAATGCAATGCTCTCTCTCTCTCTCTCTTTCTCTCTCTCTCTCTCTCTCTCTCTCTCTCTCTCTCTCTCTCTCTCTCATAATTTGAGTTGTTTATTTTGGAGGGATGGTGGTAGGAGGGAGGTGGCAGGAGAGCCACTTAAGACCACGGTTGCAAACAGCTGCCCTGGGAGCCACGTCCAGCCTGCAGCCCTACTTTGATGGCTGAATTCAAGGTAAAAGTCTTTAGAATTGATGGGCAGTGCTTCCAAATCAGGCCATTCCATTTCTGAGAAGAGCAGCCCCCATCATTATCCCTGCATGGCCTCCTGGTAATACTGATTGGCCTGAGTCCCTGTCGACAAACAGGGATTTGAGGTTTCTTTCATCCCTGCTGCCGTGACTCTTCTGCTCCCATTCCCTGGCACCCGCTTGATGCTGCCTGACTGGCCGTGGAGTTGATTTCAGCAATCACTAATCCTGCTGGGAACCTCACGTTGAAAACTCCCAGCATAAGGCAGCTGGCATACTAGCTCGAGATGGGATAAGGTCTCTGGAAAGGAATGAGAAACCTAGAGATGTTGGGACAGTCACTTGTGCATTAACTCAGCACATTCATTAAGCTTTAACCTGATTTCCAAGCACCAAGAACTCAGAGAATTGAATAAGACAAAGTGTCTGCCCACAAAAGGCCTGCCGTCCAAAGAAAAGAAATAAGGGAATGAACCGTTTTTTATATAAAATTCTTTTTACATATAGTTATTCTCTGGAAGTGTGAAAAGGAATGACTATACATGGGGAGAAGCACTAGCAGTGTCCAGGTGGTAGAGCAAACAATACTGCGTATTAGGGAATAGAGAACTCGGACAGTCATTGGCAAAGCTCAGCATATATGTAGGCAGCTGCATGCAGAGATGAGAGGGAACCAGAGGAAAGGAAGCCCAAGCAGAAACTGCAGGATTCCAGAAGAATCCTACACAGAGCTGTGCCCTGGGCACCCTACCAGGCTGCCTGTTAGCTATCTACTGACCCTCCTGGCCCACACCTGAAATTGCAGGAAGCTTCTTTCTCCCCAGTTTCTGCAGTGCCCTCTGCTGACAATACCTACATTGGAAGGTATATTCAAAACTGAGAGGCAAAGAATAAAGAACAGATGCCAACCCTAGACAGAATAAATGTGAATCTCTCTCTCACTCTCTCTTTGTGTGTGTGTGTGTGTGTGTGTGTCACACAAACACCCTCTTACGTACATCATTCAAAAGACAAGACGACAGGAAACTGTCAAATTATGCAAAGTGATGACAAAGGGCATTTTTTGGAGAGAACTAACACAGTTAGGAGAGAAAATGTATGTCTACAATGTAGATGCCCCCCCCCCTGCTGAAAAGTAATTACTCAGATCCCTCATACCTGGAAATCTACCTTCTTTAAATGAACCAAAGAAAGTTGCCTCTACTCATTTTCGCCCAAGACTTATACTACCCCCAGACCACTCCAGAACCCTCTGGAAGCCAGTATCACCCACTTTCAGAACCGTTGATCTACAAGATAAAGATTTCCAGGAATACTTAAAATGCAAGGCAATGTATAAGAATATTTAGTCACTCTGGAAAGAGAATTGACCCTTTAAAGCAAAGCCTGTTGCATGGTGTTGTTTGTAGCACAGGTGAAGTGAAATGACCGACACCATTTGACATGGGAGGGGCACTTGGGAGAATGTGGCTTTGAGGGGGTTACACCATGTCTGCATAACATCCTATTCTCTGAAAATGAGAAGTTATCATCAATCTGTCCGAACTCAGGAAAAAGAGGATGATTTTAAGAGAAAAATTAAGTCGGGTGGATCTATTGGTAAGCGGAGTTAGAAACCTTAGCTTCAGCTGTTCTTTGATCTGAGGTGGTTTGCCAGAGAACGGGAGAGGGAGCCCTGGGAGCCCTGGGAGCCCTGCTCTGAGTCTCTCTCCCAAGGTGGATAATGGGTCTATGGGTGTTTCTTCTGCTAGGTCTGTGCCTTGTTAAGTAACTCATACACTCTGGGCATATATTAAATAGTACAATAAAAATTGAGATGATCTCATTGGCATTTTACACCAAGCAAATGCTGAACCTGAAGAAGCAGAGTCTGGGGTCTCCCTCTGGGGAGGAATTTCTGCAAAGCCACTGCAAGCCAGCTCGGGCTGCAGAGAGCATGCAACACCTTCCCCTGTCCTGTAGCACGCTGTCTCTTGGGACGCTCTCAGAACCCCGTGCGTCTCTGACTAGCTCTCCAGATTATTTTGTACTTCCTAGATTTTTGGCCGAGACTGAAAATTACATGAGAATGTTCTCCCCGAGGCAGGCCAGCCCGTCCCTCTTCTTGGCACCCGGCAGCAGCAGTGAACGACTCCCTACTTGAAATGAGGTCATCCCAGAGTCAGTGCCGGCGTCACAGGCAGGCAGAGATAGGGGGCCTGCGGATGGAATTGGCCGAAGGAAGGTCTTGGAAGAATAGAACCAGCCTCTGCCTGGTCCTCGCTCAAATGACATGCCGTGGAGGTTAATTGACTGAATTGCATATATTTTCTCCTCCTTTTGTCACAAACGCCTGGGAGAGCCACAAGCTTCTTCATTGAAGGCTCCTCTCCTCACAGCCAGCTCCAGCTGGAAGCCTCTGGTTCTGTTTTTATTTTGACAAGGTCTGAGAGGACCATAGGCCCAATAAGCCAAGTAGCGACAGAATATTGAAGTAATAATTCTGTGGGTGGCCGGGGCCTTCTCTGTCCAGAGAACAGACAGGAGCAGGGCCTCTGCTGGTGTGACAGGAAACCCACAGGGTCAGTGACTGTGCCAAGAGAGACTTCCCAACTCACCAGGCTGAGGAAGTGGCCAAAGTGGTTGGGATGTGCCAGCTTGGAAAGAAAATGGCGTGTGTATAAATCAAATCATCACTATCATCACTGTCATCCTGTTGCGCATCGATTTGCTCGAGCAGGCACCAGTAACATCTCCGTTGTGAGACTTGTTGTTACTGTATTTGGCATATCAAACTCACCATGGGGAGCTTGCCAGGCTTTGCCGTGAGGGCGAGATACTCTCGGTAGCTTGCCCGGCTCTCTGAGAGGGGTGGAGGAATCGAACCTGGGTCGGCCGCGTGCAAGGCAAGCACCCCACTCGCTGTACACCATTTTTATTTGATTAATGTTAGTTGTGTTAATTATAGATCATGAAAATGTAGCTTACCCCGAGCACCACGCAGGCCCACATCTGTGCATATTTTCATGGGAACAGGCTGGACTCTCGGGATCTCCATCCTGAAGAGGCCTGTGAATGGATTTTCTCCTTAGAGGTTCTTAGTAGGATTTCTTCCTTCTAGCATATTTATGGTGAGGATGCGGTATATGATACAAAAATGCAGGATACCTGCAGGCTTCTCTTATTGGCAAGGTGTCAGTCAAGAACAGACTATTGGCAAATGTTTTAGGGAGTCAGTGGCGATAGGGAGATTTTCGGTGGTGGAGGGTGTAGGGGTCTCTAAGTCCTGTTGTCCAGAGCTCAACATATCTTGCGTATACGTGCATGGAACATCCATGCCTAAGTGTGGTGGAAATCGTCGCTTATTAGTCACTCATTTTTCGTGGCCTCCTTAGCATCGTGGGTCTTGCTTTGAGCAGATCCTTTGTTCAAGAGAGTTAATGTGTGCTAAGCTCCCAGTGGCACACAGCTCCTCAGAACAAGACACGGGTACCTCACCCCAGAGCTGCACAGCCTGGTGTAGCCTCTACACAACGCCCCAGCCTCTCTAAGACTACTTCATATTCCCTTCTAGGCCTTTTGCGTTTTGCACTAGGGATGTCCTAGTGAGTAATTTCACTTTCTGACTCTTCTTGGACTGGAACGATAGCACAGCAGGTACGGCTTTTGCCTTGCATGTGGCTGACTCAGGTTTGATTCCTCTGCCCCTTTTGAGAGCCCGGCAAGCTACCGAGAGTATCTCGCCCGCACGGCAGAGCCTGGCAAGCTACCCGTGGCGTATTCGATATGCCAAAAACAGTAACAACAAGTCTCACCATGGAGACATTACTGGTGCCCGCTCAAGCAAATCATGAGCAATGGGATGACAGTGATACAGTGATACCGAAGTGACTCTTCTTACTGTGTGGTGCTGGCTGACTATTGAGCTATGTGTAGGTGGGGGAGGGGGAGGAGGTGGGGTCCCGGACATCTCTGCTCAGCATAGGGTTTGTGTTTTATTCATTCTGCGAACCACAGAAAAGGTGCCAAAGGCGAGGATGCAATTTAACTCAGTGCCAAGAGTCAAGGCACCTTACTGAGGAAACAGGCAAGGCCGCAGTCTGCAAAGATGGGAGAGCGTTTTCCAGGGTTCCGGCGTGAGGAAGAAATTTTACGGTCAAGGATAGAGCACTTGTCCCATTCTCCTATAAGAGAATCAGTGTCTTTGTGTGTGCTTATGAAGGCAAAAAAAATTATCTTCATACATGCTTATGAAGATAAAAATTCCTTCCTGCTCAAGCATGCTAGAGTTGTTACCTGAGCATAGTAGGCATTTCTGCTTTTGAGACTTTATTTTTTTTCTCCCTGTCCTTTTTTATGTCTCACATATGCACAGCAGGTGTTCTACTGCTAAGCAATATCCCTGTCCCTTGAACATCTGATCTCTCTCTAGAGACTGAATTTGTTCCTGATAATGTGTTGTGAGTGTTGTGAGTGTTGGTTCTTCTTTCTGTTAGAACTTTCATAACTGCAACTTTTCAGGGAACCTTTTTGCGCTGAGGTTTGCATATCAGCAATACATAATCTTTGGGGGGTTATTATAAAGAAGCTATAACACTGGAGGAGGCAAGCTAACTTACAAGGTTCTGACAACTAATTGAGCTGATGTATTTGATTTATAACTACAATCCAATGACAGTGAAGGGAGATTCCGTAAGTTGTTTTATGTGCCAGGAAGATATGCTAAGTGAAACCAGTCTTTGGAGAATGTAGACTTCGTACCCATTTTACAGGTGAGGAAACTGCCCATCAAGGATATTAAGCAACTTGTCCTCCATCTAATGATAAATAAGTGATGAGATCAGATTTAAAAACTAGTGTGTCTTCCCTGACACTCACGATGCATTTGCAGGCAGATCTGGGTGTGCTGAAACGGGAGTGCACATATTAGACTCCAGTGATCTCGAGCCGTTGGTTGTCCTTGTATCATGTTCTGCAGGAAGGACACAGGCTATTGTTTTCTTTGGATAAATACCCCTTGAAACTCTTTAATGCAAGGGCTTATCTTTAATACAAAAGGCAACTTTCCAACAGGGAAGAGGACATGTAAGGACTTTCCAGTGGGGAGGAGGACTTTGCAAACTTTTGGTTTTTTGACCATGGAATACTTTTTCTTCTCTGGTGGCTTCTTGATGCCTCTCAAATAAGTCTTGGGAACATGAGCTGAGAAATACTGACAAAGTTAGTAAAATTCACTTCACACACCTCAGGGATCTCTTAATTTTGGGTTCAGCTTCAGTGAGGGCTTTCTGAAATCCAGGTACATGTTCTCATGATCAGGGTTTTACTGAATTTTCTCTTTCTGACTCAGATTCCCAGTCTTTTTTTTCTTTTTGGGTCACTCCTGGTGATGCTCAGAGGTTACTCCTAGCTCATGCACCACTCAGGAATTACTCCTGGCGGTGCTCGGGGGACCAAATGGGATGCTGAGAATCGAACCCGGCTCAGCTGCATGCAAGGCAAACACCCTACCCACTGTGCTATCGTTCCAGCCCCCAGATTCCCAATCTTACCCCATCGCATTGGGTCTTCTTGGAAATTCATTCTGCCCTCACTCCTTTCCCATAACCCTGTCTATCATCCAGATTTGCTCATCAATTTGCTCGAGTGGGCACCAGTAACATCTCCATTGTGAGACTTGTTGTTATTGTTTTGGGCATATCGAATACGCCACGGGTAGCTTGCCAGGCTCTGCTGTGCGGGTAAGATACTCCTGGTAGATTGCTGGGCTCTCCAAGAGGGGCTGAGGAATCGAACCGGGGTGGGCCACATGCAAGGCAGACACCCTGCCACTGTGCTATCGCTCCAGCCCAACCCTGTCAGACCAATTTAGATGACTTTTTCTCCCCTCTTTGTATCTCTTATCACCTAAAAGTGTAATATTCAATTTGCTGTCTACCAGTCACCGAATGCATTTCTACCACTCACCACATTGAGATCAGGCAAAATAATAACTAACACACAGGAGCTACTCGGCCCATGTTTAATGAGTGAAGAGACAAGTGAGTGATGAGCCATCCAGCTTCAGAGTTTGGAAAGACATGAGCCAAATTAGCTTAAGAAGCTTAGATTACAACATGCTGGTTGAAGATTTTACCTTAAAGCTTTGAAGGTTTGCCTTGCCATGTAGGCAGTGTGAATCTTCCAAGCGATTTTGAGTGGGAGATTTGAATTAAGTATTTAAACATGGCATTTAAAGAAACTGGATTGCAAATACTGGTCTGAAAACCAGAAGTCTGTTAAAAAGTGTGGTAGCCTCCTGGTATTGGATGGTGGTGGCAAAAACAGCCCTCGTTGCTTATATATAGAACTAGCTTTGGGTGGGTGACAAGGTACGAATTTTAACTAATTTCATTCAAAACATAGATGGGATGTTATTATGGAACAGTGTAAAAACACACAAAAGAAGAAAATTTGTCATTTTTGTGCTTCAAATTTTTTAAAGCTTGGGCCAGAGAGACCATACAGTGAGTTTGGTGCTTATCTTGTGTGTGGTGGTCCGAGGTTCAATCTCCAGCACTTCCCACCAAGAGCAGCCTACATCTGAATCACCTTCAGTCTCCACACACTGCACCTGGGTTGTTGCCAGGTTACAGATAAAACGTAAGGCTTGGAGATGTTAGCTCATTTTCCAGATTTCAGTCTTTTTTTTAATTGAATCACCGTGAGATGTAGTTACAAGCTTTTATGTTTGAGTTACAGTCACACAATGATCAAACACCCATCCCTCCACCAGTGCACATTCCCCACCACCAATATCCCCACTATACACCCCCTTTCCCACCCTCCCCCTGCCTGCATGGCAGACAATATCCCCCATACTCTCTCTACTTTGGGGCATTATGGTTTGAAATGCAGATACTGAGAATTTATCGTACTTGCTCTTTTATCTACTTTCGGCACACATCTCCCATCCGGACCTCTTCCTCCAATCATCATTTTCTTAGTGATCCCTTCTCTTATTCCAGCTGCCTTCTCCCACTCCCACCCTCACCCTCACCCCGACTCCCGCTCATGAGGCAGGCTTCCAACTATGGAGCAATCTTCCTGGCCCTTGTATCTGTTCAGCTGGTCTCAAAGGGCAAGAGGGACCCAGTTCTCAGGTCTCTGGGAAAATAATTCTCCCAGGGCAGCGCCCATGTATCTCTGGTGCTTCCACGTTGGTGTGAGTATAATTTTGTGCACTACCAAGCACACACGTAGACCTTATTGCATTTGATCCCCACATGACCAATCTCTTAGGTAAGTCATATATTTTTTAACCTAAATATAAAATAAATAAAATTTTGTCGATATGAGGTAGGACTGGAGCAATAGCACAGCAGGTAGGGTGTTTGCCTTGCACACGGCCGACCCGGATTGGATTCCTCTGTCCCTCTCAGAGAGTATCCTGCCCGCATGGCAGAGCCCGCATGGCAAGCTACCCATGGCGTATTTGATATGCCAAAAACAGTAACAACAAGTCTCACAATAGAGACGTTACTAGTGCCCACTTGAGCAAATCGATGAGCAACGGGACGACAGTGCTACAGTGCAGTGCAGGTATGAGGTGGGGATAAATATTGAGGTCTCGTTTTGTAATGTGTGCCATCAACTCTAGTCACTTTGTTCCTCAGTCTGAAGTTTTAGAGCCTCGGATCCCTTACCCCCATCCTAATCCCAGAAGCACCACTGGGCATAAGACCATTCCAGCATTCCTGCTGCACTGGGCTGGAGGTTTCCAGATCTCAAGGAAGCACATGTTGAAAGCAAAGTTCTCTCTCTAGCTGAGCCACCCATTACCTTGGAAGCAGGCTGTCCCTGGGCCCAGGGCCCTAGGATTTCTGAGGTTAGAGTCCCTCAAAGAAACTCAGGTTGTGTGATACCCACACTACCATCCACATATCTTTCTATTTTCCTCTGGCCTCTCTGGGTACAACCCTGCCCTTGACCCTTAACAATCTCCCATTTTCTTCAACCCTCTCTGCTGCTCAACTGTCCGTGAGCTTCCAGCTCCAAGGAAAGCTGGAGCCACTTAGAAGAAGTTCTGATTCATGGATACATATAAAGATCGGCTCCCCCAGGCCATGGCCCCTTTCTTGTCAGAGGATTAATTGAGTTCCAGATAGCTTTGTAGCTCTAGGACGGGCTCAAGACTCTCTTACACACTTTACTCGCAATCTAATGAGCACAGCTCTTGGGCACCCAGAATCTATCTCCAGACGTAGCTTATGTGTCACAGCTCATGTGAAGAACAGAACCCTCTCTTAGCACAATTCCTTAGCACACTTCGTGGTAGAGATTACTGAGCTCTGCTAGGCTGTGGCAAGGATAAGCAACATTGCATAATTGTATGAATTTTGCCCCCAATTCTGTCACTGTCACTGTCACTGTCATCCCATTGCTCATCGATTTGCTCAAGCAGGCACCAGTAACGTCTCCATTGTGAGACTTGTTTGTTACTCTTTTTGGCATGTTGAATACACCACTGGTAGCTTGCCAGGCTCTGCTGTGCGGGTGAGATACTCTTCAGTAGTTTGCCAGTCTCTCTGAGAGGGGCAGAGGAATCAAACCCGGGTCGGCCACGTGCAAGGCAAATGCCCTACCCGCGGTGTTATCGCTGCCCAAAACAGTAACAACAAGTCTGACAATGGAGACGTCACTGGTGCCCACTCAAGCAAATCGATGAACAATGGGACAACAGTGTTACAGTGCTACAGCCCCAAATTGGTGGGCCTGGGCCCTCCTTTAAGCACTAGTTCTATGCTGGTTTACAGCAACAGTGATTCTCTCCTTCCCCCGCCCCTAACCCTGCTTCATTTCTGGCATTGGAGAGGAAAGTGTGGAGAGGCTCTGGCCTGGGGTTCCCCAGCTCATTCCCCTGATGATATTGAGTCAATATCTTGGCCCAACGGCACTGTGCCACCCTTGGTTAATTGGTGCTTTTTTCATTTTTTTCTGGGCTTTTGTTGTAGCAGTGTGGCATCTGCCAGCTGTGTCCCTCTTCCTAGACATTTGGGTTTGGGGACCATTTGTGACTTTCTTTAAACTTTATTTAAACATGGGTTTGCAAAATAGTTTATAATGCAGTTGTTTCAATCCTTCCGCCATTGTCCCCAGTTTCCCACCTGCCCCCAAGCCTGCCCCCTTAGCAGTCATAACATAATTTATTTTATATTGCTTTTTACAGCAAAATGGCTCGTGGAATTATACTTCATTAAAAGAAAATTTGTGACAATTGTTTTATCTCACAATGGGGTCATTAAAGCCATTGTCTGAGGGTTGACTAAGCTGTTTGTCGTTAGTAGAGCCTTCTGTGTTATTATTTCTTGGCTTCTATGCTACTTTCCCATCCAATTTGGTGTGCTCCTACTGGTCTGTGAGTATTGTGGAATTTAAAGGTGTCGCATGACCACTCCAAAGCTCCAAGATCTGTAGAACTGGACGGACGAGTCTCAGTAGCATGACTTGGCTTGCAGGTTAGTTAAGCAGGGCCCTGGTTTACATGCCAGTGGCTGTAGGATGTGGTGTGACTGTGGGGCTTCTGGCATTACAAGGGGAGGTGGAAGCTGCCTCCCTCAGTCTGAGAAAACCCCAGAGTTCTCAGCCCCAAATTGGTATACCTGGAATTTTTTGTCAGCTTGGTGATGATCTCTGCAGAGATTAATCATGAAGCAGTGAAGTTGAGCCTTTTGGTTTGCATGGAGGTAGTGTTGGGGTGTGGGTGCCACTGCTGGGACTTCTGTAGAGCTCCTCTCTCCTGAGGGCACCCCAGAGTTTTCAGCCAGCCTAAAGACGCTGTACCTGTGAGGTTTAGCAGCTTGGCTTGCATCTATTCCAAGATTCGACATGAAGCTGTATAGCAGGGCCATTACTTACATGGTGGTGATTGTGGGATGTGAGTGTGGCTTTGTTTATTGAGGCAGATGTGAAAAGGCTGTTGGAGACTCAGAAATCCTAATTGGGTCACCTTTTTTTTTTTAAAGGAAGTGCCCCATTCATTCATCCCCCAGTTCTAAGGCATCAAGAACAAGTGTCTTTGAGAGATAATCCTCTCCCAGTCTCTCTGTGAACAAAGGATCTAGCAGCTGTAAAAGGGTGGGGTGCAACAGAGATGGTTCCAGAGGAGGAAACTGCTGCGTCTGAAAAAGAGTCTCTGTCCTGTAGAGACACAGGGAAGCAGAACACTATGAGTATATTTATTTGATTTATTTAGAGTAGAACTGGAAATACTGGAATTTTTCAGGTTTGGGGGCCACACCAGCTGGTGCTCAGGGGCTACTCCTGGCTATGTGCTGTGAGGTCACTTCCGCATTGCTTTGGGGACCATGAGTTGCTAAGAATCAAATTTGGGCCCCCTGCTTGCAAAGCTTGCACTCCAGCCCAGTGAGTCAGCAGACCTCTGTGATTTATTTAGTATTAAAAAGCATACATAAGTGATTCGGTCCTGGTGACCTTTCCCCAGCATACTTCATAGGCACTGTTTTCAGCACGAATTGGAGGTATGTTACAGACTTGATAGAAGTTAAAGTATTCTCTGTGCCGGAGAAATAGCTCAATAGGCATCAAGCATCACCTGAAGCTATTCCAAAGCGCAGAGCGAGGAGTAAGACCTGAGCACTGCCCCAAATAATAAAGCTCCTATTTGGCATTAAAGATGGAAAAATTGTTGAGCCAGAGAGACAGCAAAGGGTAAGACACTTGCCTTGCATGGGGCCAAACAGGAAACTGGGATTTGATCCCAGGTTCTCATATGGCCCCCTGAGCTGTGAGCCCTGAACACGAAACTAAGAGTAAGCCCTGAGCACAGAGGGGAGTGCCCCAAACTCCCAATGGCCCCCTCCACACACACATACACACACAAAAATAGGTAGAGATGTGACAAGCCATATTTCCCCAAATCCACATCCTCAAAAGCCAACATTTTGCCCGGGGCATTCTCTGTCTCTGTCTTCTTGCATGTATAACAAGGGTATTAAAGGCAGAGGTGTGGGGCTGGAGCAATAGCACAGCGGGTAGGGTGCTTGCCTTGCACGCGGCCGACCCAGGTTCAATTCTCAGCATCCCATATGGTCCCCTGAGCACCACCAGGGGTAATTCCTGAGTGCAGAGCGAGGAGTAACCCCTGTGCATCGCCGGGTGTGACCCAAAAAAGCAAATAAATAAATAAATAAATAAAGGCAGAGATGTGTGAAACACTGAGAAACTGGCCTTCCAGAGCTAGGGTCCCCTCCAGAGGCCAAACACTCTCTCCCATCAGGTGCCATGTCTATTATGCTCAGCCGAGACTGGTGAGTGAGGCATTGGCCCAGCAGATCCGAGGAGGACGTTTTCCCCAGCAGAACGTGTGAGGAAGATATCATGCTGGCTTGTCAGAATGATCTGGAAACTATTTTGCTCAGCCACTCAAGCCTTACTTTTACTCCCTCACCCAGAAGGCTAATGGGCACTGAAATTCAATTTGAAATGTGGGTCTCTCTGCCCTGGAAGAGCTCTTTCCATTCGAGCGGCCTTGCAGAGAGGGGAAAACCTTCACAACTAACAATTGTGAACCAACAGCTTCGAGGGTCTCTGATCATAGTCTCTTAGGAAAGTATTTGTGCATGAAAGACAAAATAACCCAATCGCCTCCAGTAGAACCCAGTTTTCATCCTTACTCTGCCAGGCAGGATATCCTGAAAAAAATCCTTTTTAAAAACATAAATATGAGTGAGACAGAGTCTACTTGAGCTAAAGGCATGAAGAATGATGTATACAGAGGCCCTTTGATTTAGTGAGTCATTCATCTCAGTACACCACCCTTTTATTCTCAGCAGAATTTTAATCAGAGGTGAAACTTATTCACAGGGAAAGTCATCTCATTTTTCATCCATGTTTCCACCTGCTGAGAAATATTTAGGACTTTCTCTCTTCCCAGCTCCTGGAGTTCCTCTAATCAGACGCAGAGAGCAGAGGGTTTTGTAATCATTACTTTTATTGATATTAATATATCACAGTGTTCTGGAAATGTCAGGTGCTTCTGTCTCTTGGGTACCGGACTGACATATAATGAAGAGCCTCTGCTAATCTGGAAACCCTGACAGACTCGGGCAGACTCTGGGCTTACGGGGAAGGAGCAGGGTCACCCGTACAGACGTCACTGTGCTCCGGTGGACGTGTCAGTTCCCAGGTGTGTGGCTGGCCTCAGCGAGAGGCTGGGATCTGGGGCATTGGGAGAGTGATATAAACAATCCGTGTTTCTGAGGCTGGTGTGATTTCAGGCGAATGTGTCAGTTTGAGAGTCTCTTTGTCAAAGTGCAGGCCTGGTTTGGGTTTCAATTAGGAACCCGAAGACATAGCTGCTGGTTTCAGCAATCCAGAATGATGTGCTCACGGTTCGTGCAACACAAAAGGATTTGCAGGCCGACCTTCCCGACCCTCTTGTTACAGATGAGATTTAGGCTTTGCTCAGCCCCATGAGTGACAGCAGAGACGGAACCTAATTCTCCTGATTTCAATCTTGGGCATCTTCTGCATGGTCCTGCCAGTCCATCCCTCTCAGTAGATCTCAGAGCAGAACATAGCCACTGGACACTTGGTTTTGACTTTAATTCTCTCCTTTGGAAGCATTAGGGTCCAAGTAACAAGACAAAAACCTACTAAGAAGAAAGGTAGATTATGGAAGAATATTGGTTGCATTCCTAACTCATAGGAAAGTGACAGAAACTGATGAGAAAGGGGAGTAAGCAGAGAGTTTCAGTAACACTGCTTGTACATAATTGAGTCTAGGCATTAGGTGATGAGGCTGCTCTGAGAGTGGATCTTATTTTCTGTTATTTCCTAACTCCATGAAAGGTCCTGTTGCCATTTTTGGTGTTGTGGAGAGGGAGTGGCGGGGACAGGGAAGTTGGTTGGGGTTATTCTGCTTTTCAAGGAACTGCGTGCCCTGGAGAGAGTATCCGGTTGAGCCACAACCTAAACCAACAACTATCTAGTAAGCAATGCACTGGTGTTCACCAGCATTCTGTAGTCTGCTCAATCCAAGTACAAAGGAGGATGACCTTTGCTATCCCCGGAAGTTAGACTTAACCATGTAGCCTGATTTATTTAGCTCATGAAACATGAGCAGAACTATGTAGGTTACTTTGTGATGAAAGTATTTAAAAGCTGATGTATGTTACAAAAACAAAATAAGGCAAAAGGAAATGAAAATGTGCCTGTGTTCATGGATTGGAGGGATTAATGTCAAAGCAAGTCTTATACAAAGTACTATATAGATTCAATGCAATTCCTGAAACAACACCCATGACATTTTTTAGAGACAGAACAAATACTGTTGAAATGTAGGTGGAGTAATACTCCCCCTCTTCAAATAGCCAAATCACTCCTAGGAAGAAAAGGATTTTCTTTCCCTATCTGTAGAGTATATTATAAAGCAATAATAATAAAGACAGCATGGTATAAAGACAGACTGAGGCCAGAAGAATAGAATTGAAAGCCCAGAGATGATACACACATAAGCTCAGGTATTAGATAGCTAATCTTCAATAAAGGAGCAAAGAGTATGAAGTGGAGTAACAAAGCCTTTTCAACAAATAGTCTTGGAGAAATTGGTCGGTCACATGTAAATAAATGAACTTATACCTCTCTCTCACACCGGGCACAAAAATCAATTCAAAATGGATTAAAGATCTTGATACCTGACTCCATGAATAATATTGAGGAAAATATAAGCAGAACCTTCCATGACATTGAATCTAGGGATATCTTCAAGGACTCATTTCCATTGGCCAGATAGACAGAAGCAAAGATAAACAAATAGGACATATAAAACTAAGATTTTTGTGCCCTACAAAAGAAACAATGGCTAGAACATAAAGACAACCCATTGACTGGGAGAAAATATTCGCCTGCCACTCACTTGCCAAAGGGTTTATGTCCTATTGACTAGGATGCTGACATGCCAGGTCAAGCACACATGGCTCTATTGGCAGCATCTTATTTAACTATGAATGTTTGTGTGAAGGAGGAATCCATGATGGGTTTGTATAAGAAACATATACCTATCCATATATACATCATTTTATCTCAAGGAATTTAGTTCTAATAAGTAAAACTTGTCAAGGCTGGTTGCGTGCAGTGGAAAAAAAAAAACTTAAGTACCATATCACTGTATCACTGTCATCCCATTGATCATCGATTTGCTCGAACGGGCGCCAGTAACGTCCCCATTCGTCCTAGCCCTGAGATTTTAGCAGCCTCTCTTTACTCGTTCTTCCCAGCAGTGCTGCATTGGAGGCTCTCTCAGGGTAAGGGGAATGAGACTCATCATTGTTACTGTATTTGGCATATCAGATATGCCACAGAGAGCTTGCCAGGCTCTGCCGTGCTGGCAGGATACTCACAGTACCTTGTCAGGTGCTCTGAGAGGGAGAACTAGGCTCTAAGAGGTCATGTACCATATGCAAACCATAAAATTGTAATAAAATTAGTCCCAAATCAAATGTGTAATGCTTAAGAGGTGATCCTTAACAGAGTTCTTGCTATTTGGGGCGAAACAGGGTCATGAGTAGAAAAATGGTGTTTTGAAGGGAGGGCCGATCTACACCCAGTGTTTTCTGGGGGATGACTCCCAGTGGTGCTGGAGGGGATCATATATGGTACCAGGGATCAAACCGGGGTCAGCTACTTGTAAGAAAAGCACTTTAACCCTTGTTATGATCTCTCCGGCCCACAAGTGCAAGACAATTAAGGAGCCCTGGGATAGGAAATATTTCCAATTCGAAAGAGCAGTGTTCCCTATTTGGGCACATGTGTGCACATGCTCAGTTTAGCTCATCTTGCATCTGAAGGCAGAGGATCATCAGATCTACCTCTTTCCAATCAGGTCTGTGAGCATTCTTCGGTATCCTGTTGTCATTGTGCAGAACATGCTTCATAATATGACAGATCCGAGCTCCAAAATAGGAATTGGATTGCTTTCAATTCAATCCCTCCTATGGATATTTGTATCAGAATTCATAGAGTGCCAAGCACTGTGCCCAGCGGGGAATAAGTCCTGCTTATAGGTTTGTTGAAATTATTGTCATCAAGACATTTAGCTCTTAAGTGAAATGAGTCAGAAAGAGAGGGACAGACAGAAGGACTGCACTCATTTGTGGAGTATAGAATAACATCACATGAGGCTGACATCCAAGAACAGTGGATACAAGGGCCAGGGGGATTGCCCCATAGCTGGAAGACTGCTTCATGAGTGGAGGGGAGAAGGAAGATGGAATAGAGAAGGGATCACTAAGAAAATGATGGCTGGAGGAATCAGCTGGGATGGGAGATATGTGTCGAAAGTAGATAATGGACCAAACAGGATGACCTATCAGTGTCTGTGTTGCAAGCCATAGGGCCCAAAAGTAGATCGAGAGTATGGGGAATATTGTCTGCCATGGAGGCAGGGGGAGGGTGGGAAAAGGGGAGTATATCCGGAATATTGGTGGTGGGGAATGTGCACTGGTGGAGGGATGGGTGTTTGATCATTGTGAGAATGTAACCCAAACATGAAAGCTTGTAACTATCTCACAGTGATTCAATAAAATAAAAAAAAAAATTTAAATAAAAAATAAAAAGGCATTTAGCTCTGCAGAACCTGGAAAAGAGAGTGCTTTTATGCTGTAACCACGAGGAAACAAAGGTGCAAACAAAGTTAGGCAGTTTTCCCCTAAACCAGACAGTGAAAGAAGGGAAGTAAGGTTCAGCGTTTTTCCTGACTGCCCCAGGGTTGCTTTAGTGCCACACTGTGAGGTGCCGCCAAGGACTGCCTGGAGCCGCGTCGGGGACTGCCGCTCCCCATAACCCCAGTTTGACACTCAGTTTGCCCGAGGAGTGTGTCACCGTGGCTTTACCAGGAGAGGACACAGGGCACAGCAAGGCTTCGTTACATTATTCTTGTTTGTATTTGGAGTCATACCCAGCAGTTCCCAGACCTACTCCCTGCTCGGTGCTCCAAGGCCAAGCCAGTATTTTTTAAAACTTCACTTCTGCATGAAAATAAATTGCTTTGGCATTTTGCACAGTGCCTCCCCGAACTGCCCTTTATGAAGAGGAATAATCCCGCTAATATTCAATCAACCACAGCAGCCCAGGGCAGAGAGATGGGTAGACTGCACTCACGTCCGAAGCAGGGGGGCCTGCTGCCAAAAGCACAGAGTGACCCTGTATCACCGGCACTTGTTGGGTGGCAGGGGACACTCCACAGTGGGTGCCCCGAGTACCGAACTGAGGGATACCTGCAACCCTTGGTACCTGAGCAACACATCATCACCTGGCCTGGCCTCACGCCTCTCCTGTCTCTACACGCCCTGGCTCTGCCTGCTGGCCTAGGTCCTTCCTGCGTCCAGCGCTCCTTGTGTCCATTTTCCCAGGTCCCCCCCTCACTCCATGATGCGGACTGCTTCAGCCTGTCCCCAGGGAGTTCCCAGCACCCATACGCCCTGGATCCAAGTGGGTGGAGTCCGAGAAGGTGAAGGAGCTCTTCCGCCCTCTGCAGCAGCCCCTGTGCTGACTCCTGCCAGCTGAGCATGCTTCTTTCTTGGTTTTGGATTGGACTGCAACACGTGCTCTCTCGCTCTCTCGCTCTCTCTCTCTCTCTCTCTCTCTCTCTCTCTCTCTCTCTCTCTCTCTCTCACACACACACACACACACACACACGCATGCACACACACACACACACGCATGCACACACGCATGCACACACGCACACACGCACACACACGCCATTCATCCATGCACGCGCGCGCGCGCGCGCACACACACACACACACACACACACACACACACACGCACCCACGCGCGCACGCACGCAGTTCTTGCCCATCTGGAGACTGGCTGAAGCTCCGCGCCACGTGTTGCTGTTTGGGCTCTGCAGCGCCCTCTAGAGTCTACTCCTCTTGCTCGCCCTTAGCTCCCCCGGGCTGATTCTGGCCTCAAGGCCGCCTGCCCTGGGCCTCTTCCCTCCCTCCCTTTGGAGCACCCGTAAGTAGCTCCTGCTTGCCCGTGCGAATTCGGAGTGCCTCACACATCCTAAGCCTCACTATCCGTGTCTTCACTGCCTGGGAACCAAACCGTGCTTCAGAATTCTGGCAGGCAGGGGAGGCTTTGCCGCCCCCAGAAGCCACAGGCAGGACTGTCTTTACTTAGGGGGGCCCAAAGTCAAACACACGGTCCCCACAGCGGCTGACCTCCTGCACCACCGCACTGCAATAAACACCGGGATTTAAAATATTTTTAAAAAAATTTTTGCCTGGGCCAGAGAGACGTATAACAGGTATGGTGTTTGCCTTGCACACAGTTGACCTGGGTCCCAACTCCGGCACCCCACATGGTCCTCCGAGTACCACCAGGAGTGCTCCCTAAATGAGCTAGGGAGGAAGTCCTGAGCACCCCAAAGAAAAAACGCTTTTGCCTACTTGTTTATTTTTAAATTGATTGTTTAAGCTTATTGTGTTTGAGCTATTTGCAATTATCTATTTCTATCCAATATTCAGGTAACATTGTTACCATTATGAAAAACATTTTGCAAGTTTCTTCTAATTTTGGTTTTGTTTCCCATATTATTGACTTGGTAGGATTTAAATTTTAAAGCTGAAAAGCTATAGTTCTTTTGTTGTTTCATTTTCATCACCAAAGCCATAAAATTATTAAAGTTGTCCCTCAAAAAAAGTGATTAGTTATATAGTTGGCGATCAAACTAAATTTTTCACATGTACCTTCATTAAGTAATGTTAATTTCTTTAATACTTCTAGAACTTACTTTCATCTGCATGGCAGAAATTCCATTTTTTTCTCCTCACCAAACCAAATATTCCCACATGCTTTCTGCTTGCCTCAACATCTTTTTTGCTATAGAAATGTGTATCCCGGGCCCAGAATGATAGTAAAGTGCTTAGGGCTATCTGCCTTGCACACAGCCAACCTGGGTTCAGTATCCAGCATATGGTCCCCCAAGCACCATCAGGACTGATCCCTGAGTGCAGAGCCAGGAGTATGCCCTGAGCACCACCAAGTGTGACCCAAAAGTCAAACTTTTAAAAAAAAAAATCAAGAGAAAGGAAGGAAAGGAGGTAAGGAGGTAGGGAGGTGGTGATGTATATCTCACCCTTACCACATGGCTTCAGATATTCACAGCTATATTATATTCTTTAGGACCTGGACAGTCAGTCCTCTAACATTATTCTTCCCTGTTCAATTTTTATATGAACTTTAGAATGTTTGCTTCAAAATAAATATCATTGGGATTTTATGAAATTATTTTAAGGGCGCGCCCCTTTCAAATGCAGACTTCTGCCACTCGGGAACTTGGGCTGCCTCTCTAAATATTTATTTCCCTTTATGAATTTCAGTAGAGATTTTCACTGTTTTCTAAACAAGTCTCACACATGTCTTTTTGCCCTTATTTTATGACATTTTGTGAAAGGCCAGGAAGGAGCAGGAGAAAGGGAAGTTCGGAATCTGCAGTGAAAGACGTTTTCCTTTTGCATTTGAGGTTGACTCCAGAGACGCTGTTGGAGTTTGCTGAATTTTATTAATCCTATTAATAAAAGAACTGGAGTCTTTGGGGTTTTAGAGATGTGATTATATCATTATAATTCAATTTCTAAAAGTGACTCCCTTATTTCTGGAGTAAACCTCTAAAACAATAATGCTTTCCCCAACCTCTGAATGATGATATTATCATTGTCTTCTTGCTTTAGTTGTTCAGAACTCTCTCTGCAAACATTTTTTAAACGTAGTCCTTTTGTCCATTTATCCTTCCTGAGTATTTTTGGGTTTTGCTGTTTTAAGATAGCCCCTCTTTTTATCTGGCAGTTTAAGGGGTTATTACTATGTTTTTGCACTTTACAGTTTTTATACAATGTGCAGAGTTTACATTTCTTTTGCCCATATCTTCCTTGGCTTTGGCCTCACATTTTGTTTGGCCAAAGTCCTCACGTTTTTGCCTCTCCGTCTTCTCTGGTCTCCTGCTGAACTCTGCTGTCGTTGCATTTCTGGAGTCTTCTCCCTGTCCTTGATCTTTCAGCTTTCAGCTCCTCAAATGGTCTAGTCTCACCTGTGGTTTATTCCCAAGTCTCATGAGCTATGTTACCCACTAGAAACCAGTTCGCTGAGTTTGTAATTTTAAATTATTCTTTCCAGTAACCTTCTCAGCTAGTTTTCAGAAACCTACTCTTTTTGTTTGTTTTGTTTTGTTTGGGGGCCACCCCTCGTGATGCCAAGGTAGCTCCTGGTTCTGCACCCATGCATTACTCCTGGCAGTGCTCTGAGAACTACAAGGTTTGCTGGGGATCAAACTGAGGTCGGCTACATGCAAGGCAAGTGCCCCACCTGCTGGACTATCTCTCCAGCACCAGAAATCTAATCTTGTATTAAACATTAAACATGTGTGTGCTGAGCTTGCTTCCCAAGTTCTCTAGGAATATGCTGAATTCATGCAGTTAGATGATGGTTTGTGATAAAGCAGTCTGTTGTGTGAACATTCGTGTGGTCGGAGGGGCTGAGACAAGGAACGCGGAAGAAATACATTTCATGGAGGGTCTAGGTTCTCTCTGACTCTTAGACAAAGGTAGAGAGCCCTGTAGTCTCCTTTTATTGATCATGGTACCTCTAAAGGGCACGATACAGTGGCATCATCAAAGGCACCAAAAGAAGTTACAGAAAGAACATTGAGACAGCGGAAACATTGTTTCCTTGTACCTGTAGGCCTGTAGCCTAGGGAAAGGATACAAAGCCAGACCTGAAAACTTTCTTGGGCTGCAGGCACCTGGATTTACATCCCAAAGACTAGGTTGGGCCAGAGCCTGTATTTTGCAATCTCAAAGGTCAGGCCTGACTAACACCAGAGATCTGCATGTCAAAGACCAGCCAGGCATCTGTGAGAGAAGGAAAACTGCTCTTTTTTTTTTTTTTAATTTATTTTATTGAATCACCATGTGGAAAGTTACAAAGATCTCAGGCTTATGTCTCAGTTATACAATGCTCAAACACCTATCCCTTCACCAGTGCCCATATTCCACCACCAAAAAAAAAAAGAAGAAAAAACCAGTACACATCCCACCCCCCACCCCCACCCCCTCCTGCATAACTGATAAAATTCACTGCTCTTTTCAATGTACTGAAATTATTTTTCTGAAGGCAGCTTGAAGGGGGAAAATGTTCAGCTTCATCCAAACCAGTCAGGACACACGAGAAATCTCGCCCACTTTCATGGGTCCCTATGTTCCTGTCCATAGCACGGTACAGTCTACATGGGCTCGCCCTGATAGCTCAGTCCAGCCCTAACCGCAGTCCTCCACTGTCCAATTTATAGTCACAGATTTTGAAGCGTTCATATTAGTTATGGAGCTTGGTGTCCTGCTGTGAGGCTTGGAGTCCCGTCACGATTCCTAATCAAGTCACATTCTGTGTCTCGTCTGGGCAATGACTCCAAATGGATCGACTGATAAAATAGAGATTTAAGCATATATTTTTAAATTGAAATATGCATACGTGTCATTTTATAATACTGGGTGCTCTTTGTAAAATTCAGTTGATTTCCGAGACTCGGCAGGCGGTATATGGTACCCTGCTCCTGTTTTAGATAGCTTACTGAGATCATTATCTTCAGCATAGAAGCGTATTATGATATTTTTATGGCCAGCGTGGTTCCCAGATTATTAACAATTGAAATGTGTAGCCTCTCGCCAATTAGTTTAGAATCGAAGTTAACAGTGCTTCATAAATATTTACATATCCCTCCTTTCATAAGACAGCCAAGCATGGAGGGCAGAAGTTTATCTGAGTGGACAGAACCCAGGCCTTATTGTTGCATTTCTGGAAAATGTAATGTTCCTTCTTTTAAAGGTAACTTTGTTCCCCTTATATCATTTTGTTATTCTATCACGCAAATTAGAGAGACACAGTCCAGGTACCCACTTGATCTGTGTATAATACACGTATCATAACTCAGTCTCTGTGAGAAGTAATGAGAAATTTCACAAGGAATAGGGAAACCAACCCCCAGCCAAAGATAATTCATGGCGGGTGATCCCCCAAAACCCAGAAACAAAACAAGTAATTAGTGGAATGGATGAATGCATGATCACCATAATTACTTCACATTCTTCTAACAGTTCTAAGCAATTTAATGAAACAAAACAAGAGTAACAATTAAAGTGAGACGAAATTCTCCAGAGAACCCCTGTAAATAGCATTAGAATTAAAAGTAACCTCAAGAAGATAGTGGAAAATAACACAAATATTTAAAGTTTATTTTTCCTGTAGCACTGTCGTCCCATTGTTCATCAATTTGCTCGAGCAGGCACCAGTAACGTCTCCATCGTGAGACTTGTTACTGTTTTTGGCATATCGAATACGCCATGGGTAGCTTGCCAGGCTCTGTCTTGGGGGCAGGATACTCTCGGTAGCTTGCTGGACTCTCCAAGAGGGACAGAGGAATCAAACCCAGATAGGCTGTGTGTAAGGCAAACGCCCTACCCGCTGTGCTATCGTAGATAAGAGCATGGTACTCCTATTAAAAAAATAATAATGTGCATAGGAATAACCTTAATAGCAAATATGCAAACTTGATATCGACTAATAAATTGAGAGCTAGAATAAGATTTAATTAAATGAAGCATATTATGCTCTCAGAAAGCAAAATTAGATGTGTTTTTTAAGTGCACTCATAGGTTAATGCAATATGAATTAAATCTCAATGTGTCTTTTGATGATATGACAGATACATTCTAATTCCATCTGGAGAATACAAATTTGAAAATATGAAGAAGAAAAAACTTTGGTTGAGTAAGACTGGAAAATATAATTAAGACTTGGTGGACGGGGTATTAAAGAATTAGAAAGCTATGGCATCCCATCAGTAAAATCAGTAGGACAATAGGCGATTCTAGAACTCTAAAGCAGCATCTAGGATGAGACCAAGGAGAAGGTCAGTAAGGGAAGGTCCCCCAGATGGCCTTGGGGAAGGACAAGGGGTCTGGGATCTCAGGTCTCAGGATGCTTTCTCAGTAGCTGTGGTGTTTTGAATCCTGGGGAAGTTGACAGACTAGGAAACTGTGTTTCTCAAGCTGATGCATTTTGACAGATTTTATCTACTTCATTCTCTCTGTCTGGGCAGCACCCCGGGGGGCAGCCCAAGGCTGATGGAGAATATGGTCACCAGCCCCAGAGCTGATCTCTGACTCAGATTCGTTTTTCAGTTTCTCCTTGAGTTTGCCCTTCTGTGCCCACAAAGACTCAAATGCAAAAAAAAAGAGAGAGAGAGAGAGAGAGAAGGAAAGCACCTCAGGGGGACCCTTGAGAATCATGCCACTCAGCATTTTCCTTCCGACATTCCAAGCATGGCCTCAGACCTCCCAGAAAGAACTCTTTAACTAAGTTAAATTTGACTCTGCAGGTTAAGACCGAGTTTCTCAACTCAGCATTTGGGCCAGGTCACGTTTGGCATATGCGGTAGTGGCTGTTCTGTACATCAACTGCATGGATCTCCACTGAAAACCACACCTAAAATCACTTATGGGAAAATATGGACTCTAAAACACCATGATATTTCAAACAGGGATGAGAAGAGTAAGGGGCCCTCCGGATATTGCCGGCAGGGCAGGTTGATGTGCCTACTGGAAAATAAATAGGCAGCCTTATAATGAGTCTTTAAAATATTTATGGTGTCTTGAGCCAGTAATTCTACTTCTTGCAAACCAGAACTGTAGATGAAAATTACAGTTTGACTTAGCCCGTATTATGTATTAAAAAGTTATGAACCGGGGCTGGAGCGATAGCACAGCAGGTAGGGCATTTGCCTTGCACGTGGCCAACCTGGGTTCGATTCCCAGCATCCCATATGGTTCCCTGAGCACCAGGAGTAATTCCTGAGTGCATAAGCCAGGAGTAACCCCTGTGCAACGCGAGGTGTGACCCCAAAACACAAACAAAAGTTATGAACCTTAGAACAGGCGGATGTGCCTTACCCTGGTATAATCTAGGCAGTGGAGTATTATGTAGTCATTAACATGATGTTGACAATTAGACAATTAGAGAAACATGCTTAGAATAGAAATCAGAGTTCAAAACTGGAATCCTACAGGGGCTATGGAGGTTAACAGTGATAAAATTTACGGGTGTCCTAGGAAGATGTGACAAAGAATTTATGCTAAGTGTTATCAGTAGTCATGTTGGGTAAGGTGTTCTGGATGGTGCTTTGTCTTAATGAGTTTCTCTAGTGACTATAATAAGCAACTGTTGCTGTCACAGTGAAAGGTCTTCAAAAACTGTAACGATGAAATGGAACGAAGGGGAGTTCCGATCCTGGCTACTCTGAACATCCTCCTCCCCAGACCCTCTGGTGCTCCTCTCTTCTGCTTCCCTCCTCTGCAGAGGTCTGGCCTCCCTCCTTCTTTGGGAACAAAGACAAGCACTTGAGAGTTTTTACTCCTTTTGTCTCTTTTTCCTGCCTCTGTCTTCTGAGGTGCCTACCCAAAGTACTCCTTCCCTCTCCCCTGGGCCCTAGATCTATTCCTTCCTTCCCGGGGGCTGCATGCCCTATGCCTGACCCTCTCTGCCTCTTCTCTTCAATTTTTTACCTATAGCTTTTCCACCCTTGGGCTATAAATGTGCTAAAAATGGGCAGATCCTAAACTCAGTTCCACCCTGAGTCTCCATAACTTTGGTCCCATCCAGAGCTCTTAGCTGGCAGGGTTCCTTCGCTGAGGTCAATGTTGTTCTCCTAATTGAGAGTCTGAAGTGTTGCTTTTCAGTTCTTCTCTTTCTTGACCCACGGCTATGACTAATGAAGATAACGCACTGCCTTCTTTGAGAAAGCCCTTCATCCTGTCTATAACATTAAAAAAAAGATTTATTAGACTATAGATTGAACACAATGGCCACTCAATACCTCTATTGCAAACCATAACACCAAAAAGGAAAGAGAGAACAAAAGGGAATGCCCTGCCACAGAGGTGGGTGGGGGATGGATGAAGTGGGGGTGGGTGGGAGGGATACTGGGATAATCAGTGGTGAAGAATGGGCACTGGTGGAGGGATGGGTACTCGAGCATTGTATGACTGAAACACAAGCACAAAAATATGTAAATCTCATGGTGATTCACTAATTAAAAAATAGATTTAAAAAAATAAAATAAATACAAATTGCTGGGGGAAAAATTTATTGAGATACAGTTGACATAGCATGCAGCCACTTGGAATGTGCCAAAATTGGGTTTTAGGGTATTCATAGAGTTGTATCCCCCATACTCTCTCTTGAACCTCATCTTTGATTTTTTTAAACCTTCACTCCTGGTTATTCTAACATCTGTCCTGTTTTTCTCCCCCTCTTTGGACTTTTCTTCCATCATCTTAAATATTTCTATGCCCCAGTCCTGAGTCCTTAGCCCCTCTTCTTATGTTACAAATCCAGGAGGTCGTTTCCAAACCTCTGGTGTAACCTAGCATTTGCGTGACCTTTTCCAACTTTCTACAGCCTGATCTCCAATCCCAGAGCTCAACGTTGCCATCTTCCAGCTGCACCTTCCGAACTGACGTACCCACCCAGTGGCTAGTTCTGAACTTCACCTCTGTCGCCTAGACAATGTGTTATGCCCTTGAAATCCATTCCACTAGTCTGCTGTCTAGAGTGCTCTTTCTCCCATGGCAACACAATTCACACAGTTCCCCTACACTCTCAGTAGCTCCCTTCACTCTGTCATTGGAGGTGCAGCTCTTTCTTTTTCTTCCTTACCTTCCGCACCAGCCCATCACCCAGCTATTATTAGACAAAATCCCTAAGCCTGTGTATGTCTCCTTCTCCATCAAGTTCATTTACCCATGGAAAATCCCAAACACTAAGCAATTTCAAGGTTCTGTCTGTCTGCTCTACAACCTCAAGCAGCCCTCACCCACCACACAGAATTTCTGCTCTTCTTTATACACATCTTGCCATCTACAGCTTCATGTATTTGAATCTATTTGGAGTTTCCTCTTTGATATGTTTCCCCTCTGCCACATCTCACTCACCATCTTGGACGCAGCTCCCACTGTGAATTGAGCCGGACATTCTCTGCATTAAATTTCCATAGCACCTTATACCAGTTCTATTTGGGAATCTCCACATTTGGGTGGTTTTATTTATTACACATCCAGTTGTCTCGGTAAAGTGTAAATGCTTCAAGAACAAGTATCCCTTTTCTATCCTCTTGGACCCTCAATATGTGACCACAACCACAAAATTAGAGACATGTAGTCATTGTGCGCAGGCTAATTGCATGCATGCATGCAGGCAGGCTAATTGCATGCATGCATGCATGCATGCATGAATGGATGAATGAATGAATGAATGAATGAGGGAATGATCCAGCAACTAAATTATTCTCAACCTGAGGACATGCATTTTCACAGGGAAAACTGAAATTGAAAGAGTTGGCTTTCAAACTTAAAGTGAAAGTTGGCTCTTGTCAATCCCTTCCGGGCACTTCAGGTCAGCTGCCATGACTTTGACTCGTCCTGTGGACCCAGCTGGATTTAATAATAAAACTTTCAAAGGGGACATTTGCCTCAGGGGTGAGAGTTTTGTAGGTCATGATGCATGACAATTCACTCCATCAAAGCAGAGAAAACTTTCTAACTTCTTTTAAAATGTGTATTAAACTTTTGTTGGATGTTCATTAGGACTGGGAACCCATCCGATTATGATTACCTGCTAGCCCATTCTCTAGGTACTCAGAGGGACTTCTTTGTGCCATTCAAATTTTTAATTGTGACTCTTGTTTGCTGGCATGAATCAAATCCACTCATTTGACTGGCAGCCGAGATGGTTCCCAGCCTGTTACTGTGGAAATTAATTTGTTCCTTGTATGTTGCCTTCCTGATTTTCAGGCTGTTCACCAACATTTGCAATGCTCCTGTGAGTTTCTCCCCAGAGAGAGGAGGAATAAAAATAGAATCAGGGAATGAAAACAAACCCTTAGAGCTGAGTGGGGTGGGATGAGTCCAGTGACCATGGTGGACGGTTATGGGGCAGTCTGGGGTGTAGTTGGGGGGGGGGCTGATGTGGTAATACTATAAACCCCTAAGGCATGAAAACCAATGTTACAACAGTATAAATTAACTATTTAAATGATAAGCAGGCAGGCAAAGCATAGTGGGTAGGGTGTTTGCCTTGCATGTGGCCAACGTGAATTTGATCTCTGGCATCCATATGATCCCCCAAACCACATTAGGAGTGATCTCTGAGCACAGACCCTGGAGTAATCCCTGAATACCACCACGCACCACATGCGGCCCCAAAACAAAAAAGAAAATGAGTAAAAATAAAGATAAACAGAGGCAAGAGGCAGAAGAGCGGTTAAGCGACCCAGCTTTGGTTCTTAGTCATCATATGATCTTGAGCATCACTGGTTGTAGCCCTAGTGGCCCCCCACACTGCTAGGGTCTCCCAGGTATCCCCAGCACCTGAGCAGCATCCCACCCTCAGACCCTTGCGTTGAGCTGCCAGCCCAGTTGGTTGGGAACCACAGGTGGAGCCCCCAGGCCTCCTAAGTACCACATAAGAGCCCCTCCAAGCCCCAAATCAAACCCAAGGAATCCTAACAAACTGAATAAAGATGGACATGTTCTGGGGATGTCCAGAGGGAAGAAAACAGAGTCAGAGAAACAGAGAACAAGAAGGCTGGAGCAGTCGAAACACTTGGCTGCTCTTCTCGTTCCAGTCCACACACCTCACCCCAGTTCTCCATTCTGTTCCTAGACTGTGCTTGAAGCCCAGCACCTCCCTGAGCTTGCTCATTCTGCACTCATTTTCTAAGAGAGATGTTGTCATGTCTAAAAATCAACTATTTCCTCTATCTGCCACTTCTGCCCATGAGCCAGTGGTGCCCAAGCTGGGACGCTGGGAACCTCACCTCCCTAGGGGCCCCGTTCATTAACACACCCCTAGGTTCTGTGGGTTTAGTCCAGGTTGCCAGTCCAGATATTTCTGTGACCTTCAGTGGCCTGCTAGGATAATGTTCAGTGGCCTGCTAGGATAATCGCATATTCTGCTCTATGCGATGCCTTAGTGAAAAGGGGAAAAGCTGGGAGCTGCCACTTACAGGGTGCTGGGGAATCCACAGAATGATGCAGAAGCCACTTACGTTACTTTTGTCCTTGCCATCATTGTCCTACAAAAGGAAGAGGACAAAGAAGGGAAAATGGCTAATAGAAATTTAAAAGCTTTGAGATAGGAGTTCTTTAAAGGTTGCTTCTCTTGCTCTCCTCCAACATGGCTAGGAAAGCAGGGATTCTTTTACTTAGTCATGCAGCATCAAATAACACTGTAACACTGTCATCCCGTTGCTCATCAATTTGTTCGAGCGGGCACCAGTAACGTCTCTCATCGAGAGACTTATTGTTACTGTTTTTGGCATATCCAACACGCACAGGTAGCTTGCCAGGTTCTGCCACGTGGGCTCGATACTCTCAGTAGCTTGCCATGCTCTCTGTAGCGATAGCACACTGGTTGAGCATTCACCTTTCACGCCGCCGACCTGAGTTCGATTCCTCCGCCCTTCTCAGAGAGCCCAGCAAGCTACCCGTGCGTATTGGATATGCCAAAAACAGGGAACATAAAGGCAGCATCAAATACGTAAGGTATATATAGCTCATGCCACAGACTTCACCAGATCCTGTGCATATCACCATGAACAAACAACTCTGTGTGTTTATGTGTCTCAACTCTTGTCATTAAATTTATTGCAGGAAACAAAATGCAAATGATCAGATAGACAGTGGGTCACTGCGAAGTGCTGAAATACCATCCCAAATTAGCCAGCAAGGGAAGAGCTCGCTGACAGCAGCAATGTGAAACAAGCTGAATGCATGAGACAAGGCTCAGTGGAGGTGGGAACTAGGAGATAAGTTTGCAGTGAGGCAAGTGTGTAGACAGAGAAGCCCCTTCAAAGATCCCGAGTCCCCAGAGCCTGTGACTGTGGGTGCTACAGGGACCCATGCTTCACAGGTTGAACAGAATAAGATGCTGGATTATCCAGGTGGGCCCAATATGATTGCACAGACCTTATAAAATGAAGGTGGCTGGGTGCTGGAGAGATGACAGGTGGGAGCAGAGCTCAGAGAAGAGAAGACACTTGGTGCTGGCTTTGCAGAGTAAGAGGACCACAGAATGCAGTCACCTGAAGGAGCATCCCAGGTCATGGGATAGAGTGACACCAAGGCAGGGCATATTGTTCTAGAGCCCCCAGAAGTAAACACAACCCTTCGGGACACCTTGGTTTTAGATCGTTAGCTCCAAAACTGTCAGAGATTGAGGCTGGAGCGATAGCACAGTGGGTAGGGCATTTGCCTTGCACGCGGCTTACCCAGGTTCGATTCCCAGCATCCTATATGGTCCCCTGAGCACCTCCAGGAGTAATTCCTGAGTGCATGAGCCAGGAGTAGCCCCCGTGCATCGCTGGCTGTGACCCAAAAAGCCAAAAAAAAACCAAAAACTGTCAAAGAATAAATATATTGGTGGCAATTTTTTACAGCAGCAACAATTGGGCACGCATACAGGGATCCACTATGTATGTCTGGGGGCCTTGCATTCTTCAAGGTAGCATCAGTGAGTCTGAATAAAAACCACTATATTCTCCGTGCAAAGGGTAACCAAGTCCCCCTGTTTCTTTGGCCCCTGGGTGGAAGGTAGCTGCAGAGAGGAAGAAACAGGAGGCCAGAGAGCCATCCGAGGGGATGTGCAGGAGGCACGGGGAGGAGTCAGCTCTGGATGATTTATAGGCTGGGGTAGTGGAATTTTCTGATGAACTTGACGGACAGGATTCGAGGGAGCAAAGATGCTGAAGTCCTGGAGTGGCAGGGCGAGAGGAATTGCCATGGTGACGTACAGAAAGCTGGGGGGAAGGAGAGGAGGAGTTTCATTTAAATTTTTTTACTTTCTGTTACGATGAGAAGACTTAGGAATCATGTTTTGGAGTAAAGTTAGAGATTTTCTGGTGCCCAAACACTTTTAGGAAGCTTTTTATATAACTGAAATCTAAACTTTGGTGGGTGAAATAATAGAATGGAGAGAAATGGGTCCCTATCCCCAGTTCAACACAGATCTCCTGGAACCCTGGGAACTTCCTGAACATTAAGAGCACTTGGAACCTCTTTTGTTCTATTTGGCCTTTGTCCCTGTCTTCTGACGCAGTGCTCCTGAGTCCCTTAGCATTTCCTGGGTAATGGGAATGTATTTTGTTCCAATGAGGCAGATCCGGGTGGGTCCGTGGTGGGGACTACCCACCAGAAAGACCCAGGCTTGATTAGAAGCGTGGTGCTTACTGCCCAGATCGCCCACTCGGGAAAGGTGAGAGAACTGGAAACTGAGTAAAAGACTCACAACCCCCCATAGAACTTCGCAGAGGCACAGTCTACGCTGAGCTTTCAGGAGGTGGACAGAGCCGTCGGTGGGAGGGAGACATCCTGTGTCCTTCAAAGAGACAGAAGCTTCTGGAACCCTCCCCAGGCCTTGCCCTGTACGTCTTCATCTGTATCCTTCTTTCTAGGCTTCTTAATAGTAAATTGGTGTATGTGTTTCCTGAATTCCAGAAGCTGGACTAGCAAGTCATTGAACCTAAGGAGAAGGGGTCAGAGGAACCTCCAAGGTGAAGCCAGGCTAGGAAAAAAAAACAAACAATGTGTAAAACTGGGGGTCTCCTCCTTGCCTCTGTCTGAGCTGAGAGCAGTCTCTAGAGTGTGGTGTCCACACTGACTCTATTCAGAGCTAGGCTGACTTGTAGGACCCCCAGCTGGTGTCGTGTTACTGCTTGGTGGGAGATCTCCTGCCCCTCGACATGTCTGGTGGTGGCAGTGTTGTGAGTATGGTGAGTCGGTGACAGTCAGGGACACGCTCCCAGCAGGTAGGTGGCATTCGTGGGGCTGGAGCAGAGAAATGAATCCCAGGATCTGGGTAGAACCTGACAGAGGGAGGTAAGGGGAGGGAGTCCCGCAGCTGTGGACAAGCCCAGCAAAGTGCATTGGACAGAAAAGGCCAATTCTCTCCTCCAGGGCCAGGACACAGGCTGGCCGAGGGAATGAAATCAACCGTGGGATAAAGCAACTGCATGTGGGATGAGTGCTCTGCATGGCTAGTTTCTTGCACAGCTTCCCCACAAGGCCGTGAGCTCAGGAGGCAGCTCACCAGAGAGGCAGGGAGCCTCTCAGCCGTTTCAGAGGGTGCTGAGGCCTCAGGGGTCACTGCAGCCCTGCCCTGGAGGTTGTGCGGCCCGGTGCTGGGACCATCTCAGCCGTCTCACTCAGCCTGAGAGCGACTGGCCCGCACCGGATCCCAATCCGCCCTCAGCACCCCAAGCCCTTCCCCTCCCACACCTTTGCGAGGGCATGTTGGGAGCACAGAGGAGGCCAGACCAGCTCCAGTTTGGGTGTTTAAATGCTACAGCTTTAAAGGGCCCCCAAGACGGAATGTCCCCCCCCCGAAGGGTTCATTCTCCATCCTGGAGATTGACAGGGGTTGGGTTGTGGAGGTTGGCTGCTGGGGCTGGGTCCCTTGGGGGGGGGAGGGCTCTAATTTGGTCCTTAACCCCATTCCTGACATAGCACCCCTAAATCACTTAGAAAGGGCAATAGGCACATCTTTTGTTGAAATGAAGCAATTATTGGTGGCCTCCCTGAGTGAAACAGCCTGGCTCGGAGTCTGGTGGCATGGCTCTGGGGGCCTCATGTTATGCTCACTTCCGGGAGAAGTAGCTGTGTGATCTGGATGGTGGCCGAAGATGAGATTACCTTGTTCTCTCCTTTTTCTAACCTCACATTTCTTTTTTCTTTTTTTTTTTTTCTTTTTGGGTCACACCTGGCGATGCATAGGGGTTACTCCTGGCTCTGCACTCAGGAATTACTCCTGGCGGTGCTCAGGGGACCATATGGGATGCTGGGAATTGAACCCGGGTCGGCTGTATGCAAGGCAAACGCCCTACCCGCTGTGCTATCGCTCCAGCCCCTAACCTCACATTTCTTTAAGATAATTTCTTTAAATAAAACTATTTGACCTCACTTTAAAAAAAAATACCAAAGATTAGACTTAGAGCACAGATAGCATTGAAGACTCTATTTTTCCCCTCTATTAGAACTCACTTAAATGGTTCTTATTTTCTGTAAACCTGGAATGGAACAATGCAACCTTGCAATAATTCACACCTAAGTCCCCAGACTTTCTATCATGGAAGACTTCTTCTATCATGGAAGCTGGAACTTAATGACTCAGGAAAGTCTTCATAGAATGGATGGAGTTCAGTTTGGATCCTGCCCCCCTCCCCCTGTGCCGTGGCCTGCCTCCCGGGGTTCAGCACCCCATCTCTCCTTTCCCACCCACCTCTTCTGCGTTGACTGGCCTGCAGTGCCCTGACCTGAATCACACACAGCTGGTTGCAGGATGGTTGGGGCTTTCTCTCTCCCTCACAGGCATTTCCGGATCCTGCCCTCTCGCCTTGGGCACCCATCCATCACATTCATCTCCTTTCCAGTTCCTGGAGATTCCTTCGTCCCTCTAATTTCTCTGCATTTGGATCCTTTGATCTGTTTCTATGGCTGCCTGCAGGAAGCTCCTGTTTCTTTTCCTCTCACCAGACGCAGGTGTAGGTCCTCTGCACCCAACCACTCTGTCTTCAGGGGCAGCTGAACACTCCCAGGCTCAGTGCCCAGTCTCCCCCCCAATAGGCACCACTTCAGAAACCAGTCTCAGCCAGCGTGAGCAGAGAGAGCAGCTGTCTCCTGCAGACCTCTACGCTGTGTGGAAGAGCCACCAGAGTGTTCTCCATTCACACCATTTACCAAGTGTGCCCAGAGATACCTTTTTCTCGATGGTCTGCCCACCCTTTGGTATTGCTTGTCTTTTTTGGCAACAGTCATGTTAGTACATGTGAAGTGGCATCTCATCTCATGGCAATTTCAATGACGTGATTGGGGCCAGCCATCATCTGCGAGGCCACCAAGCATTGCCTCATTCCAACAAAAGATGTGCCTATTGGGGCTGGAGTGATAGCACAGCGGGTAGGGCGTTTGCCTTGCATGTGGCCGACCCGGGTTTGATTCCCAGCATCCCATAGGGTCCCCTGAGCACCGTCAGGGGTAATTCCTGAGTGCAGAGCCAGGAATAACCTCTTTGCATTGCCGGGTGTGACCCAAAAAGCAAAAGATGTGCCTATTGCTCTTTCTAAGTGACTTAGGGGTGCTGTGTCAGGAATGGAGTGAAGGACCCAGTAAGAGAATCAACAACACTCCTGCAGCTCACGTCCCTTGGGAAACTATAGCTCAGTGCCAGGAAATGGAGCAGAGACAAGAGACAAAGGAAAGTGGGCACTGAGGAGAGAAATTGATGTGAATGCCATATTTTTCCCCAGCATATTTGATTCAATTTTACTTTATTTTAGGCATTATGGTTTACAAACTGGTAGTGGTAGGTTTTCAGGGGTGTTTTCTTTAGGAGGAAGGAGGGATGGAGAGGGTCCCACCCAGCTCAGAAATCACTCCTGGCAATGCTTGGGGGGCTGTATGAGATGTCAGGAGTCAAATCTGGGTTGGCCACGTGCAAGACAAATACCTACCCAGAGCATATCTCGTGCCAGCTTCGTCTCAGAAGGCCCATCCAGTCCCTGAGACACTTGTGCCTTTGGGGACCACACAGCCACTTCTCCTGGGGCCTCCTATGTTGCTTGCTTCCCCATAGAATACTTTCTTGGTCAAAAGTATGCCATTTGGGTTAAAACATGATGTGGCCACTCTACCTATTTCCCACTGCCCATGAGCATGGAGAAGACTCTGTGGGCCCCTGTCCAGTGCTCTGCCAGCCTTTACCACTCTGCAGGCCTTGGACTCCCCAGTCCCAGGAACCTTTCGGGAGACACTTCCCAAGACTCGAGAGAAGTGCAGCATCCCCTACACCCTTTCCCGAGGAAGACTCACAGCCTACTGAGGCTGCCTCTGAACTAATGCAGAGAGGCACTGGAATGTGAGCACTGGAGTGAGAAAGCTTGACTCTGCTTACACAACCAGCTGGGTATTGCATACAGAGTAGCCAATTAATATTTATTTGGGGAGTGAATGATAAATGAGGGTGTCTGATATCTCACTTTGGAATATAGCTTCTATTGTCTTTGGACCTCAAGCTCAGACTCCACTTTAACACCCCATTAATCATGGTCACGTGAAACTGCACACAAATGCAACTCTGTGATAGTAGCTTGCATGTTGGTCATTTTTCAGAGCTGCCTTCATCTCTTCCCTTTGTCTGGGTGCCTCTACTCTTTCCTTTCATTTCCCTCGACCCGTGTTCACAAGAGATAAAGCATGCAGCGTTTATTTTCTTAGAAAGCACGTTAGAAAACATTTAGGCATCACACGTTCACTCACAACTCACAACCTTTGTAGTCACTGACTCCTGGCTTCACTCGTCTATCCTGCTGGTTTACCTATTTCCCCAGTATTGATTGATCACAGTAATAATTCCCAAAGAACATTTCCTACCCCTGTAGCATCTACATCACGAGGCAGCTTGTTAGTAAGACACATTCTTGGGCCTCACTCAGACTTACCACATTGGCGGCTCTGGGCTGGGTCCACAATCTGTTTAACAAGTCCTGCAGCTCTTGGATGCAGGCTGGCATTTGAGGAGGCAGTAAGATGGATTTCTAGTGCGTGCTTCTGTGTTGTGCTAACTCATACAGCAAATATCCCTAATTAGTCTTTTATTTAGACTTTCTTGGCTTCTCTTGAGCATTTCTTCTTGCAGATGAATATTAAGATAATTTTATCTAATTAAAAAAATCTGTAGTTCCAGTGGGAAATTGCAGCAAATTATATATTAATACTGAGATAATTAGCATTTTGTGACATTGTTTTTATTGAGAAATATAAAATGTCTTTTCATTTGACAAAAATCGGATTTTATTGGTTTCTTTGCTTGTCAAGTTTATTATTCATAAGTGATCGTGGTTGGAAATCACTCTAGACCTTTTCCCATTCCCGTTTCTCGGTGTTAATTTCTACAGCAGAGGAAAAACTCAATGTATGAGTCCTATGGGCGGTGGGTTTATGAAATGGTCTGGTTAATTTTAGTAGTTTATGGGGTTTAGCATGACATTTTCAATAAAAAGATCATTGCATGTCTTTTGTCCTATATATAGCTGTGTCTTGATTTTGACTGGCATCACGAGAACCCGCAGTGCCAGCCCAGAAAAAGGCCCGTAGCAAATGTACCTGCCCGCTTCCCAATTTAATTGGAAATGGCTGTACTGTTTTAACACTTGGAATAATATTTACTTTGAGGCTTTGTTGGTCTGCAATACGTTTAAGTTATTTCCTTCTCGTCCTGTTTTAATTAGGGGGTTTATTAGTGATGGCTGTTGATTTTCACCAAATGTCATTTTAGCATCGGGTGTTATGTCCTATTTTTCCCCTTTAATGTATTGTTCTCATTATTTTGAGTGTTCTTGTGTATCAAGAATGAAGCACAAATTATTCTCTTAATCAAATTTTCTGTCTTATTAGTCTTACTCTTTTTTTTTTTTAAGAACAGAGACTCTTAATTGCTCACTAGGAACAGTTACCTGCAGCTAAAAGGTTGCGACGCACAATATGAGTCTCCAACACAAATGCAGACACAACTAACTCTTGGAGTTCTTCATCTTCGATAGACTCAGCTAACCAGCACACATATCACAAAGACTTCTTGGGGACACTGACCCGCAGTGGGCCAGAGCCCTTCTTCCCAGGGCAAACAAACTGCTCCCCTCCATTTGGGTTACTTTGTGTGATGAAAAGGGCACCGTTGTTGAATTTCAGTGTGTTTTCTATGCCAAACCCTTTGATCATGATCTTCCCTCAATCACATCTGCCTCTTGCCACAGCGAGAGAACAGGGACCCTGCCACCATCTTATCATTAAAATTTCCAGGAGTTCGGAAGTCAGCTCTCTCTTCCTCATTTTTTCTTTCTTTTTCTTCCCCCCCTTTTTAACTACCCGAAGAAACATTTCATGAAGCAGAGGCAGTCACTTGTATGATTTCTTGGCCAAATGCCCCTGACCTGTCATCTGGCAACTCTGCCATCTGGTGCCTATGGAGGTGGGCGTGGATTTTTGCAATGGGCATTTGGGCGGTGCTGGCTCGGGGCATGTTGGCAGCAAAGAGAGGATGTGCAAGTGACAGGATGTGCAAGTGACAGACCTCATTCTCTCATGGACTCTTCCAAGCCAGACTGCCAGCATCCTGGATCTGAGTCTGCCCAGTGCCGGGGCTAAAAACTCCCGGACTTCTTTCACACCCTCTCTTTTCTTGTCTTGGAAGGTCAGCCAAGTGACTCCTTAGATCTGTCCCCCAGGTCCACTCTCAAGTGCCCATGCAGTGACTCATTCAGTCCCGAACAGGACTGGAACTTGTTCTTCCAAGACTTCGACTTGTCAGTGTTGTGGCCCAGTGTGGGACTTCCTGCCTCCCACCCTCACTGCTGGTTTATAATCACACTCGTGACCTAGGCCCTCAGTCACTGGCTTCCCCAGTTAATCTCTCCTCTGCGCACCAGGACCACTCCCTGCCTGGGAATCCCTGATTCCTGTCATCTAGTTCACGAAGTTTCAATCAGACCATGCATTGGTCCTTCCATTCCCCTTATAAGAGAAAATTGAGAAGGAAACAGACACGAATATTGGCCCCATCAAGGCTTCTTTCTTATGTTCAGTCAGAGAGGGCAGAGCCAGTGTGTCCCGTGTCCTTGGCCTGGGACCTCCCCTGGAGATTGGCACTCTAAAGTCAGTAGTGAGAACAACGTTGCATGGAACTGGAAGTGGGTGTGGTGTTTGGCACATGCCCTGTGTTCTGAATGTGCCACAGGTTTCTTACATGGTCAGTCTCCACCCGTGGTCATGGCTTCTGGTACTGAAAGGTAGGAGGTGATCGTGGATGGGTGTGGGGGGAGGTGTTGAATGGTCAGCCCCGTGTTGGCTTAGTCTGGTTTCATCTGGTTTCTTCTGTCATTCTTCTCTCACTGCTGTCCAGTCTCTGCCTTCACTGACATCCTGACCAAGAGTACAGAGCTCGGCCTTCTCCTTGGAGGTGACAGGCACAAAATAAGGGGCTGCGGGGGATTCTGAACATGATCTCTTTACCAGTGACCCTCCTGTGTCTGTGTTAATCCTTGAAGAGCAGGCTTGGGAGCAAGGGCTCCTCTGGGACCCCAGTTGGCACACAGAGACCATGGGCACGTGGGTCCTTCCTGCCAGTCATGATGGAACCCGATTCCTGCACTTCCCCGTGCCCCCAGCTTTCCTCCCCTTGTTTGGTGTCACTCCTGCATGTCCTTGCTGAGCCTCCATCTACTGGAACTTTTAACTTAGCTCTGCCTTCACCACTCAAAGACACAGGAGCTATAGTAAAAGCCCAGTTTTTCCAGAACCTCTTCTTGCTGCACTGCAGCACTGTAGCGCTGTCGTCCCATTGTTCATCGATTTGCTCGAGCGGGCACCAATATCATCTCCATTGTGAGACTTGTTACTGTTTTTGGCTTATCGAATACGACATGGGTAGTTTGCTAGGCTCTGCCGTGTGGACGGGATACTCTCGGTAGCTTGCCGGGCTCTCCGAGAGGGGCAGAGGAATCGAACCTGGGTCAGCATGGTAGGGCATGCAAGGCCCTACCCACTATGCTATCGCTCCAGCCCCTCTTCTTGCTAGAAAACAATATTTATTAATGAACAATTACATGATTGAATAATAATTAATTAATTAGTCAAGGCAAATGCCCCGCAGAGAAGCACAGGCAAAAGTGATTGTCTTGCCCTCCTAGCCTGGTTGCTACAGGGATGGGAAACTGGTCACAAGCACCACATGCCACAGTTCCAGGCCACTGACTGGGTAGCTGAGGCTCCGGGTGGCTGAGGCATTGTCACCTCTGGAACTCAGGTGGGGGACGAATGGCAGCTGGGCAGCAGTGACCACACTTTGGCCTTTGCTGCAAATGATCGATTTGCCTCATTTGTTCCTGTCTCGGCGGCAATGCCGTGCTCCAGGTCCTCTGCTTGATGAATGCACTTCACTCTTCCCAGGAAGCAGCCGAAGAATCTAGAAATAGTTCTTGACCTCTCACCTGTTCCCGAAACACATGTGTTATTGATCACCTCTCCCCTTCCAGTACAGATCAGCCGAGAGAATACATCAGGGCCTAAAATCCTCACCAGAGTAACTGTCAAAGATTATGAATGGGGAGCCAATGAAAACAGAATCGTTTCCCTGTAAAATCTCCGGGCGGAGCATCCTGCTGCTGAGAGGAAACTTGGCCCAGTGGGTCTCAAACTTTGTTGTGGATCAAAGCTACCAATTTCTGGGCTCCAGCCCCAAGATTTGGCTCCAGTGGGTTTAGCGTGGAGCAGCCTCAGTGAAGGTGATTTTTTTGAACCACACTCTTGAAAAGAACTGGGTTAGAAGGAACCTTTGAACTCAGAGGGAGATACTCAAGTTTCAATTCCAGCTCCCAGGCCTCCGTTTCAGATCTTGGGTTTTCATTTTCTAGTCTATCAAACGAAGAGTAATGGCCTTCTTTGTTGTTTCAGATGTGATCGTCTCAAAAAATGCGTTCCCAGACACCAATCCCCTCTGAATAGACTGTGAAGTTTGCCCACAAAAAGGCATCACAGATATTAGGGTTTCACTGTGGGAGAGGAGGAGGACCCTGGAAACTTATTCAGTTCTTTCTGCAGATAAATACATAAGGCACATGTGATTCACACCAACAAGAAATGCTTCATGATGAACAATCACTTCATAGACAAGAGTATACGCCCCAGTCATGAAGGGCATTTCATGAAAGGACGATATTAACGGTCCCCGAGACAGTTTATCATGACACAGTAATCTCTGTGCAGAAAACTGGCACTTACACAGCAAGGAAATGCTCTATTCTGGTGGCAAATTAAGATGAATGTGTATTATGCAGCGCTTAGAACAATTTCTAAAAGTGTCTAAAATGAAAGCAAACTTTAGCACTTCAAAGAGTAAACTTGAAGTTAAGGTTCTTTGTGCTGCAATGATTTGTTGAAAACCTTTTATGTGTCAAAATGGACAAACCCTACCATCTGGGAACTTGTATTCTACTGGAAGAAATGAAGAAATTCTGGACATTATTGTCATAAAGATCATATTTAAGGTAAATAAGCTTTAAATAAACTAATGTGAGAAGTAAATTATGGAGAAGTGTAAGTAAATGATAGACTTACTCTGTACACAGAAGTCACAGTCACTTGTGGCTATCTAAAGGCAACATTTTAAATGAGGTAAAACTAAAGAACATTGAGAATTCAGTTCTTTGGTTGCATGAGCCACTTTCTAGTGCTCAGTAACCACTTGTAGCCAGTTGCATATCAGATGAATGACAATGGGCATTCCCATCACTGTGGAGACTTTACTAGGCAGTATGGATCTATAACTATGACTGAAAAATATATACTAGAGTTGAAAGTCAAGCATAACTGAAGGGCAGGGCATGCTGAAAACATAAGACTTTTGAATCGATCTGAGGCTGTATCTAAGAATACATTTGAGGAATGACATCAAGTAGGGGAGAGTAAATCATGGGAAACCAAAGGGAAGAGCATTTCAGAGGAAGGAACAGAATGTGCAAATGCCCTGTGGAGGAGCTAGTTGGGATGATCAGGGGCAAACAGGCATCTAGCAATGAGGAAGAAAGTTGGAGAGAATGAAATCAATGATGGAAGTTAGACAGGCCTTTGTGTTTGGAGAGGAATGGAGAGCCGTTTAATTCTGTGTGTTGCAAAGACTAGAACAAAAACAAAGAGATTTTGGTAGTCTAAATAACAGATGATGATGAGTTGGATGCAGTGAGGTATGATTAACTGGTCACGTTCTTTACACACTTTGAAAGTAGAGACAAACAGATTTGCTAATTACGGATGTAAGGGAGGAAAATCGGGACTGAGGAAATAAGAACTTGGGTTTGAGCAAGTGGTGGATGGATCTTCAAGTTCGAAAAATTCACAAGACTGAAACAAGTCAACTTGGTGAGGATGAAGAGGATGAGATAAGATTGGAATATTACTACTGAGTATCAGAGTGAAGTTGAGGGGACAACATAGGGATACTTGGGGGGTGGAGTTTAAGGAAAGTTCCAAATCGAAGAGGGATCTCTGATTGTCACCTGTGCATGAGCCATGAGACCAGGTAGATTACGCCAGCAAGGTCTAGCAGAGTTTAGGCAGCACCTGGTACTTGATTAAGTTAAAACCTAATTGAACTATAAGGATGAATAGTTGCACAGGAGGCAACGAGGAAGGGGGATGTCCAGATGTGTGGTACCCTGGAAGACAAAGGAAAAAAGGAATTTCGAGGTATCTTGCATTTTGATGGATCTGATACTCCTGCCTCCCTCCTGATTTGCCAGCATTGTTTTTGGGCTCACCTACTTCTGTTACTGAGATTAAAGTTGTGTCTCTTAATTTTCAACAACACACCTGAATCAACTATGATTTCTTTTTACCCCACTGATGGACCAAGGGAGAAATCAACTATTGATTGGTCAATGTGAAGCCACGGGTGACCTTGACAAGACTATTACTAGACTGGGCTTAGGAGAGGATAGGAAGTGAGCGAGTCAGCTCTCCCGAGCTCTGCTGAGATGAGAAATAGGGTGATAGCTGGAAGGAAAATGGGGTTGCGACAGGTTTTCAGTGTTATTTGTTTTCTTCCTGTAATAAAAGAAACATAACAACTCATTTGTATGCTGATGGGAGAGATCCAGTCGAGATAAAAGCCGATGATGCAGAGAGAAGGCTTCGTGAGAAATGAGCAGGAGTAAGGGGCCCCTGGGTGGGGCACAGAAGGGGTGGGCAGGTGGGCAGGTCCACCGACTCAGGTGTGGGGCACTAGGAGAGGAGTGGGGGCTGCTGTCCGACCTTGGCAGAGAATAGAAACCTCAACACATCCAACACATCCAGTTGAGAGAGAGATGCAATCCCTTGTTAGTGGGGATAGGAGCTGGAACAGGGAACATTTCTGCCCCTCTTTTTTTTCTTTTTGGGTCACACCTGACGATGCACAGGCATTACTCCTGGCTCTGCACTCAGGAATTACTCCTGGTGGTGCTCGGGGGGACCGTATGGGATGCTGGGAATCGAACCTGGGTCGGCTGCATGCAAGGCAAACGTCCTACCCACTGTGCTATTGCTCAAGCCCCATTTCTGCCCCTCTTGAGGACGGGGCTGCTGAGTCTTCTGGAAGACAGACACACACAGAGCCTGGAGGTCGTGTTTTTCTGCCACATTCAGTTGTGTGGGTGCAGGCCTGGAGCAGAGGGAGGGAGAGTCCTCCAGGCTGTAGATCTTGGAGCAATGAGACTGGCCGATCATTTGGAGTAATTGAGAAAAGAGGTCAGTCAGTGTTAGCAAATACACATTTTTTTTAAAAAGCCCTTCTATTCATTAAAAATTTATTCTCTAATTGATGCTCAACTGGATCTTGCTAAAATGAATAAATAAAGCCGCATTTAATTAGCTGCAATATTTACATTTCGACATCTAATGAGCCAACAGCTATTAAAAGAGTGTGTTCTTTTAAGTAGATTAAGAATCTCCCTGCAGTTTCGTTTATGCTTTTTGCCGATTCATTCCTCCACAGGTGGGGGTTATTAGCCAGTCTGGGGCTCAGCTCTGGGATGGAAGGAGAATCCAACAAGAGGAAATTGTGGTCCGGCTGCAGGGTCGAACCAGAGGAGAAGGCAGGGTGCCATCCGGTCCTAACCACCCAACAATCTCCACGGTGCACAGGGCCTATCCATTTGCCCATGAAATAATTCAGAATCAGCACAGGACGTGTTTGGAGGATTGAACCATTTTTCATTTTCATTTTATCAGCATCATCTTTTCCAATTTCCTTCCAGTACATTCCTATTTCTCTCTGTCCCACTGAACTATCGCTCCAGTCCCAGATACATGACTTTTCTGTAATGGAATTTTATCCCTGCTTGCAAAAGTAACAAAGACAATATAAAACTTTGGAAAATATTGAAAATTGTAGAAAAAGTAATCCTGCTATTCAAAGTAGGATGATAGCCACTTTTTTTGCTTTTTGGGTCACACCTGGCAATGCACAGGGGTTACTCCTGGTTTTGCACTCAGGAATTCTCGGGGGACCACATAGGATGCCAGAGATCGAACCTGGGTTGGCCGCATGCAAGGCAAACACGCTCCCTGCTGTGCTATCGCTCCGGCCCCTTTGTCCTTTTTTTGCCCTTCTTAAAAAGTTAGTCTCTAACCACGAATTATTTCAAACATATGAACAAGTACAGAAAATAATAAACAGCTTAACAGATGTTTCGCCTTATTTAGTTTATTAATTTGACTTATGTTCCTGGATTTTTATGAATGACACATGACAGATCCACATAAAGTCATGTCCATATGCAGCGTGTTCTTCTGTCCCCGGATGTAACCTCTGCCCTTGGCTTTTGTTAGTAAATCTGGGTTTGAGATCCTGGTTTTGGCAATGTGAACAAACCCAGAATCTGTAAGCAGAACTGAGGCCCAACCTGTAGAGATGGCGCTCGAAACCCAGTCCTGACACCCACTTTTGGCACAGCTATCAGCCTCACTCACTTTCTTTTAAAAAAAAACACTTTTTAATTTAATTTAATTTTATTTTGCTTTTTGGGTCACAGCTGGCAATGCACAGGGGTTACTCCTGGCTCTGCACTCAGGAATTACTCCTGGTGGTGCTCAGGGGACCATATGGGATGCTGGGAATTGAACCCGGGTCGGGCATGTGCAAGGCAAATGCCCTACCTGCTGTGCTATCACTCTAGCCCTCACTCACTTACTTTCTATGGTAGCTTCCCATTGGAACACAAGATTCTATTTCTCCTTGAGATAACTTCCAATCACCAGAATAGATGATCATATATAGAATGGGTGGATGATACAAATGTTACAAATGATATACATATTAAATCATATGTTATATGTGATAAGGATGAAATTATTTCCTGATAAAAATGGTGAATTATCTAATTTCCTTTTTCTTAATTCCAAATTCACAGTTAAAATAAACCAAAGGGTTGTGTTTTACATGAAAAAAAAAATTCCACAGGCCAAATACAACAGGATTAGCACCCAAGACCAGAGTTTAAAGAGTATTCATCCCAGGTCTCAGAGAGTCTGTGAACCCTCAGCTATGCAGGTCTCCAGGCACCATTCTTTTCCCATCTGTCAGGGACCATTTCCTTTGTCCCTGTCTCAGGGACAGGGAGGCACAACCTGCCCACCCCCAGGGGCCATTATGCACTACTTTGCAGTGAGGTTATTAAGAGTGGAAACAGATACCCACTTGCCTTGGTAAAGGTGGTCATCAAAACTGTAACACTGTTGTCCCATTGTTCATCGATTTGCTCGAGCAGGCACCAGTAATGTCTCCAGTGTGAGACTTGTTGTTACTGTTTGTGGCATATTGAATACGCCACGGGTAGCTTGCCAGGCTCTGCTGTGCGGGCAGGATACTCTGTAGCTTGCCGGGCTCTCCAAGAGGGACAGAGAATTGAACCCAGGTCGGCCTCGTGCAAGGCAAACGCCCTACCCGCTGTGCTATCACTCCAGTCCTCACAACTAGGAGGAGGAAATTCAGAATAGCCAGCTTGGTTAGCTTAGCTGGCCTCTCCTTGTCTCCTTCCCTACCAGTGCAGCTGGGCCCCTTACATGCAGGAAGAGAAGGGATTGCCTACTGATTTTTGTCAAATATGCATCCTGTGGACCTGGGTCACCCAACCTGATAGTGTCCGGGAAGTTTATGCTGGGTCCTATGAGAGCAGTTCTGGCTAAACTGGAAGCTGCTGCCACCAAGACAGCCAGGCTTCTGCCTTTGCCAGCAGCTCATTGCCAGTGTGAAGGGAGCAGTTGATGATGTTGTGCCCCACTAGACTTGCTCAGGTCAAAAAGTGATTTTCAACAAAAGTGCAAAGGCAGGTCTGTGGGGAAAGGTTAGTCTTTTCGACTAATGGTTCTAGAATAATTTGCTAGCCATAGGAAAAAATTGATCAACTTGGACCTATGCCTTATACCATAGAAAACATCAAAATGAGTCATATCTAAATGTAGGGCCTGAAATTATTAATTCTCTAGAAGAAAATTGTTGTGATCTTAGATTAAGCAATAATTTCTTGGAGATGACAACAAACACATTCAAAAGACAGGCAAAATCTTTATTCATTGAACTTCATTAACATTAATGACTTTGTTTTGCCAAAAACCCTGTTAAGAGAAAGAAAAGATAAGTAGCATTTTTGGAGAATATTCTTGCATGTTATATAATCATCATCATCATCATCATCATCATCATCATCATCATCATCATCATCATCATCATCCTGTTGATCGTCAAATTTCTCGAGTGGTCTCAGTAACATCTCCATTCGTCCTAGCCCTGAGATTTAAAAAGGCTCTCTTTGCTCATCCTTTCCAACGATGCCGCATTGGAGACTCTTTCAGGGTCAGGGGAATAAGACCCATCATTGTTACTGGTTTTGGCATATGAATACACCATGGGGAGTTTGTGAGGCTCTCCCATGTGGGCAGGAAACTCTCGGTAGCTTTCCAGGTTCTCCCAAAGGGAGAAGTAGACTATAGATGTCTACTTCATGGCCGTGCACTTCTGAGAATTTGGTTTTAAGTCTCTGGATGTTGTTCGTTGGTGAGATTACACGGCACTGGGGGCAGTCCCTGGGTGTCGCCACCTACTACTGGAAAATGGGAAATCTGGGCGGAAGAGGCCCAGTCCTGATTCAAGCAGGCTTGGAGGTCTCAGCCCCGAGTCCCACACACCTGGGTTCCTCTGCCAGTACCTTCATGTGTGAGGCTCATCTGAACATGTGGAGAGCATGGGGAAGCTAGAGCCCACCTCCTCCAAGCAGCCCCCGGGAAGACAGCCAGGCGCGAGGGCAAGAGACTCTCTTCATGTTATATATTTTAAGAAAAGATTTCTATATGTGTAAAAAATTCTCAAAACTCAGTGGTATAAAAATAATTTTATAAATGAACAGACACCTCACCAAAAACAGATAGAAGTGGAAAATAATATTTAAGCATTATTACTTATTATAAAAATATTTATTTAAAACAGTGTGATACTACTACTATGTAGCACTACTACTATATGCATATTAAAATTGTTTCAAGAGAAAGATATTAATAAGTGTGGTCAAGGATGTGGAAGAGTTTCACACACTGCTGCTGGGAATATAAAATGCTGTTAGCACTTTGGAAAGAGTTTGGTAATTTCCTGGGATGTGAAAAATATACCTATCATATGATCAAGCCAGTCCGCCCATAGGTTTTTTTTCCCAAAAAAAAATGAAGGCATATGTTTAATGAGTGTCCATTCATTTTACATTAATATTAGCTACAATTTTTAGACAAAGAAATAAAACAGTCCAAGTAATTATCAGTAGATAACTAGATAAACAAAACATTGCCATGCAAAAATCCTGTGCAATTGAAAAAATATATATAAATAATCATTGATAATGCAACTACTTGGATAAATTTCAATTATAAGCTCATGTCATAGAAGCTCAGCATAACATATGATTTTGTTTATGTACACTCCTAGAAAATGCCAATTAATTTATGTAATGATAGACAGCAGATCAGGGACCACCTGGGGATGAATAAGAAGCAGTAAGGGAAGATCTAGAGGGGTTACAAAGGAGTGATTAGAAATGGTTGATATACTCACTGCATTGATTATTTGCAGTTCCAGGGATGTGTGCATGTTAGCACTTAATACATGTCAATTATTTTTCTATAAAGCTGGAGTGAGGAGAGAAAAAAATGATGGACTAAAATACAAAAGAAAAAATAGGAACAAGAAATGGAAGGAAGAAAGGGAAGGGGGAAGATTAACTGGACTGGGTAACAGCTGCTATTGGAAACAGAAAAATGGCACCAAGGACTCTGAAACAAGGACACACTAAACACATCACTGAATAGATGTTTTGGTTGTACAAAAGCAGCCGGCACTTGTGCATGACTGATAGATGTTTGGGACTCAGTGCAGTGGGGCAGAAGGAAGGGGGTCAGTGACTTGAAGACAAAAATCCATAGGATTTGGTGAAAGGAAGAAAGGGAAGTTAGGGATGGCCCTGGAATAGTCACTCTCACCACTCCTTTTTTTTTTTTTAATTGAATCACCGTAAGATGCAGTTCCAAAGCTTTCCTTTTTGAGTTTCAGTCATACAATGATCAAACGCCCATCCCTCCACCAGTGCACATTCTCCACCACCAGTGTCCTCAGTATCCCCCACCATCCCACCCCTCTCCCTACCTCTATGGCAGAAAATTTTCCCTCTACTCTCTCTCTACTTTTGGGCTCTCGCCAGTCTTATGTGTAACACAGTGAAAGAGGCAAAGGGAACGGGATAAGTAATAATGGAACCCAGTGCCCTGCTGTGGACACACGCCCCAAATTGAGAACTTAGGTGGGAGCTCGGATAACCATTATCTTCCAACAGCACGTGGTCCTCATGGTCAAGGTCCTCTAAACTGCCCCAGACAGAAAGAGAAAAGTCTGATCCCTTGACAGAGCCATAGAAAACTGCCTAGAAAAGTAGTGAAAGGTACAAGAAGTGAGGGATCACCAGGAAAAATATACCAGTTTTCGTCAACCAATGTAAAGATATAGCTACATCTTTGGTATTCAAATTTAAGCCAACGGTAAATTAGCACTGTAGCACTGTCATCCCCTTGTTCATCGATTTGCTCCAGTGGGCACCAGTGACATCTCCATTGTGAGATTTTGTTACTCTTTCTGGTGTATCGAATATGCCATGGGGAGCTTGACAGGCTCTGCTGTGCGGCAGCTTGCAGGACTCTCTGAGAGGGACAGAGGGATCGAACCCGGGTCGGCTGCGTTCAAAGCAAACACCCTACCCGCTGTGCTATTGCTCCAGTCCAATGGCTAATTAATCTTGCTAATTATTCTTGTGTTGGAGCAGAGAGAGAGCTCAGAGGGCTGGAGTACATACTTCCATGACAAAACCAAGGTTCAGTCTCTGGCACTGCATGGTCCCCTGGCACAAGTCTCATTGTTTTGTTTTGTTTTTAATTTTATTATTTCCTTGGATTTTTCCCTACTATTTACACATTCAAGACATATCTTTTAAAATAAAATGTGTGTGTATATTTTTACCATTCTCTTCCTAGACTGTTAGAAGTATGTCTGTTCTTAGGCCATTAGGACACTTATTAAAATATTACCACTTGATGTCTTCTTTAAATAAAACTAGTGTGACCATTCCTTCTCCCTCCTCCTGATAATTCTGATTGCACAAAAAGAATAGACTATGTAATAGAAAACATTTTGTCCTATTTTATTGCAATTGTTTTTAGTTGGGCTCAGTCAGCAGCAGTGCTGGCCTGCTCCTGGCAGGGCTTGATGGCCCATCTGTGATGCCAGGGATAGACGCCGAGTTGGCTGTGTGCCAGGGATTGAACCCAGGTTGGCTGTGTGCAAGGCAAGTGTCCTACCTGCTGTACTATCTGATCCCTTGTTTTTTCTCTGCTTGTTTGGGTTGGGGGCCACACCTAGCTGTGCTCAGGGCTTATTCCTGGCTCTGTGCTCAAGGATTACTCCTGGTGACACTCAGGTTACCATATATGATGTGGTCCAGGAATCAAACCCAGGTTGGTCCCCTACAAGGCAATGGCCCTACCCATTGCACTACTCCGGCCCCTTTAACCCCCTGCTTTTTTCAACTTTTTGTTGTAGTAAAATGCTTGTAATGTATAAAGTTTATTATTTTAAGAGTACAGTTCAGTGATATTAGATATATAGCACTGTACCACTATCACACTGTCATCTCATTGTTCATTGATATGCTCTAGTGGCACCAGTAACATCTCCATTGTGAGACTTGTTACTGTTTTTGGCTACACCACGGGTAGCTTGCCAGGCTCTGCCATGTGGGCAGGATACTCTCGGTAACTTAGTGGGCTCCCCGAGAGGGATGGAGAAATCGAACCTGGGTTGGCGTGCAAGACAAACGCCCCCTACCCGCTGTGCTATCACTCCAGTCCGGTATTAGATGTACTCATAATAATTATCATCTATTTTCAATTTTTATCTCATAACATAAAACTTCATACTCACCAAAATTAACTCCCCATTTTTCTTCTCTCATCCTCCGTCCCTGGAAACCTGTTTCAGATAAGTGCAGTTAAGCAGTGGCTTCTTATCAGCTAATTGCATTTACTATAATTTCCTGTGGTATATAGCAGAACTTCTTTTCTCAGACTCACTATCATTCCATTGCGTGAAAAAAGACTACTTTGTACTTGTCCAGTGAATTGTCAGTGGGCATGGACTGCTTCCATGATTTAACTATTGTGAATAATACTGCTTTGGTGTTGGTACACAAATATCTCTTCAGACATCCGTTTCTTTGGGATACATTTCTGAAAATAGAATTTCTGGATCCTATGGTAAGTCTATTTAAAATTGTTTAAGAAACCAAAATACTGCTTTCCACAATGGCTCTACCATTTAAGATTTTCAACAGCAGTATCTAAGAAAACAATTTCCCCACATCCTCACTAACACTTGTTTTCAAGCCATGCTAACAGGTAGAATATGGTATCATGTGGTGTTTTATTTGTCCTCATTTCTTCCCTAGTGATACTGAGCATAAAAGATTGTGTTTACTGACTTTTCATACATATTTTTTGAGAAATATCTACTGAAATCCTTACCCGTTTTTTGATCAGGTTATTTATTTTAGTGTTGAGTTTCAATAGTTCCCTATATATTCTAGATATTAATCACCAGATATATATTGCAAATAGTTTTTCACATCCTGTGGGGTGCTTTTTCACCCTCATTAGCAATGCATTTTGATACACAGGAATTTTAATTTTTAGGAGGTCCAATTTGTCCAATTATTCTTTTGTCTCCTGGATTTTGAAATCATTGTCAGATCCTACTTCATCATTTTTGCTTTATTTTTATGTAAGTTTCAGTGTTTAAGACCTCACCTAGTTAATTCTTTGATCCATTTTGAGTTAATTTTTTAATATAGAGTTGTTCAGCTTCATTCATTTACCTGTCTGTTTCTAGTTTTTCTAACAGAAAAATATTTTCTTTCTCACTGAACGATCTTAGCACCTTGGCTGAAATACAGTTGCTCACATACTGCAAGGTTTATCTCTGGTCTCTCCATCCCATTCCATTGTTCTCTGTGCCTATCTTGTGCCAGTACCATCCTATTTGTTTACTGTAGTTTTGTAGTAATTTTTGGGACCAATTAATATGTGTCCTTCCCTTTTCTTCTTTTTCAAGTTTTTTCAGCTACTTTCAGTTCCTTGAGATCACAAAGTAATTGAAGGATGACATTTTTTCTGCTTGTGCAAAAGATGTCATTGTGATTTTGATGACATTGATATGGGGATGGCACTAAATTTATAGCTCAGAGGACCTTTATAGAAGAATTGATATTTTAACAATAGAGGGTCTTTCGGATCATGAATGTGGATTATGTTTCCATTTATTTGTTTTCTTAATTGCAACAAAATATTTTGTATCTTCCATTGTACAAGTCTTTTGCCTCCTTCACTGTCACTGTCATCCCATTGTATATCCATTTGCTTGAGCGGGCACCAGTAACATCTCCATTGTGAGACTTGTTACTGTTTTTGCATATCGAATACGCCACAGGTAGCTTGCCAGGCTCTGCCTTGCGGGCAAGATACTCTCGGTAGCTTGCCAGGCTCTCCGAGAGGGGCAGAGGAATCGAACCTGAGTCGGCTGCATGCAAGGCAGGTGCCCTGTGTTATCGCTCCAGCCCTTTTGCCTCCTTAGATAAGTCAATTTAAAAGTATTTTGTTCTGTTTTGCAGTGTTCAAGCAGTGTGCACAGAGGGCCTGATGCCCCTCCCCAGCCATTTGAGGCTGTTTCGGCCAGAGGGTCGGGCACTAGGGCCCAAGAATGTAGGGTTCAGGCTCTGTTCATCCTCATGGACACCCCAGAACCACACTCAGTGGTGCTGGCATTCTCCAGGGGTACAAACAACTAATCTGTGTGTATTGACTTTGTATGTTGCTAGTTTGCTTTTATCTCAGTTCTTTTATTTTAGTTTTATTTAAATCCTTTTATTACTTATAAGTTTTTCTGTGGAATCATTAAGGTTTTCTGAGTAGGGATCAGATCATCAACAAATCATTTTACTTATTGTTCTCCCATTTGGATACATTTTATTTGTTCCTAACTATGCTGGCTAGAACTTCTTATCTGGAGCAAAAATAATGAAAACAGAAATCATTTTCTTATTCTTAGCTTTAGAGGAAAATCTTTGCACCACTGAATGATTTTTACTATTGATTTTCATATATGACTTTTATTATTTGAAAATAATTTTCTTTCATTTCTAGATTGTTACTATTTTTTGTCATGAAAGAATGTAGAATTTGTGAAATGAACTTTTCTTTTTTGGTGGAGACTATGTGATTTATTTTTCTTCATTCTGTTCATGTGGTATACTACATTAATCACTTCTTCTCATTTTTTGTTTTTTGACTGCACCCAGTAGCGTACTAGGCACACTTCTGGCTCTTTACTCAGGTATCACTCCTGGTGGGGTTTGGGAAACCATATGTGGTGCCAGGGATCAGACACAAGTTAGCTGCATATAAGACACACACCCTACTTGCTTTTCTGTCTCTCCACTCCCCATTAATCCATGAATCACTATTTTGGATGGGGGGATTTTGGTCCACACCTAGGGGTTACTTCTGGCTCTGTCTATTCTCAGGGATCTCTCCTTGAAGTGCTCAAGGGACCATATGGGATGTCAAGGATCAAACCCAGGTTGGCTGTGTGCAAGGCAAATCACCTTACCTGCTGTATTGTGTCTCTGACCCCCAAATATTAGTTTTTTAAGCTTTTTTTTAATTTGGGGGCCATGTCTGGCAGTGCTCAGGGATTACTCCTAGCTGTAGCTCAGGGATCACTCCTGGTGGGGCTCAGGGAACCATATGGGATCAAATCTGAGTTTGTCGTGTGCCGGCAAGCACCCTACCCACTCTACTGTCACTTGAGCCCCTCCATTAATCACTTCTTAAAATGCTGAACTCTCCTTTCACTCCAGAATAAATGTTACTTTACTGTGCTGTATAATCCTTTTATCATATAACTGAACTAAGTTTGCTACTGTTTTGTTAAACATTTTTGCATCAATGTTCATAAGGAATATCGGTTTAAGGTTTCTTGTGATGTCTATAATAAGGTAAGTTTGGACTCCTTGAAGAAGTTAGGCAGGATTTACTCTTCAATCGTGGAAAAGTTTCAGAAGGATTGGCATTAGTTCTTGATGTGTTTGGTAGCACTTATTAATGCACCATTGGGTGTAGGACTTTTCTTTATTGGGAGATTTTTGAATACTGATTTAATTGCCTTACTAGTTATAGTTCTATTCAATTCATCTATTAATTTTAACTTAGTACATTTTATTTCTTTAAAGAAATTTGAAAGAAATTTGACCATTACATTTAGGTTATTCTATTTGTTGACAAAAATTCTTCATAATATCTTCTAATAATCATTTATGTATATAAGTCATTAGCCTATATAGTAATGTTTCCACTTCTGTATCTGTATTTAGTAATTTTAATTTGTTCTCTTTTTCCTTCATCAACCTAGCTAAATTTCTGTGAATTTTGTTGCCATTTCAGAAGACCAAATTTTTACTTTATTTGGTTTTCTATTTTCCACTATCTCTTTAATAACTTTCATTATTTCCTTTCTGCAAGATTTTGGGTTAGCTTGTTCTATTTTCTAGTTCCTTAACATATAATTAGGTTTTTTATTTGAGGTCTTGTTCCTTTTTTAAAACAAATTTCCCCCTTAGTATTTTCTTTCTCCATTTCATAGTTTTGGTACATTGTGTTTTCATTTTCATTAGTCTTTAAGTATTTTATAAATTTTGTTTCTTCCTTGAATTGGTTGATTATGAACATGTTATTCAAGTTCTACAAATTGTCAATTTTCCTTTTGCAATTGATTTCTAAATTTACCTGATAGCTGAAGCTATTTATGATATCTGTTTGGCCTAATATATGGGCTATCCTAGAGAAGTTCCTCCGTACATTTGAGAGGAACGTATTGAGCTCTTTGTTGTCAGATAGAATATTCACGTGTGTCTCTTAAATTGAAGTGTTTCATTGCTTCTTGGTCAAAGCCTTTGATTCCTTATCTATTTTTCCTTTGCCTATTATCTGTATAACAATACAGAGTGAGTAGGGTACTGAATTGCCAAAGTATTATTGCAGACTGCATATTTCTGCCTTCAATTCTCCTGATTATTTTCTCCTGCATGTTTTTCCTGGTCTATCTAAAATAGGTATTAATATAAAGGTTAGTCCTGTAGCTATATTGAACCATTCATTAGTATAGAACATCCTCTGGCTCTTCTAACCTTTAATTTAAACTCTATTTGTCTGATATTAATATAACTACCTCTACTCTCTTGGGTACTATTTTCTACAAAACATCTTTTTAAAATCCTTTTGTTTCTTTGGATCTGAAATTTGTCTCTTGTTGGCAGCACATAGTTGAATGAGTACTTTTTTCACATTCTGTTGTTTTTTATCTTGTGATTTGAAAGCTTAATCAATTTGCATTTAATTTCTGATAGGTAGGGACTTCTGTCATTTTGCTATTTGTTTTCTACATATAGTTTTTTAGTTCCTCATTTCTTCCCTACTGATTTCTGTGCTTAGTTGATATTTTATAGTGAAAGAACTCATTCTATGGGGCTGAAGCAATAGCACAGTGGGTAGGGCATTTGCCTTGCACTCGGCCGACCCAGGTTCGATTCCCAGCATCCCATGTTCTCCCCTGAGCACTGCCAGGAAAGATTCCTGAGTGCATGAGCCAGGAGTAACCCCCATGCTTTGCAAGGTGTGACCCCCCAAAAAAAAGAACTCATTCTATTTTATTTATTATTTTTGGGTTTTTGTGGTTACCATGGATAGCACATATATACTAAAAGATAAAATGCTATAATTTGATTTCATATCAATAACATAAAAAGCTATCATTTGTGGCTCCATTTCCATTCAAATATTATTACAAATTATATCCTTATACATTAGATGTACCAAATATAAACTAAAAACTATTTTTTAATGCATTAATATCTTAACTTATGTAGAACAATGAATTTCAGCCTTGTCACATCTATAAACATGCAGTAGTCCATAGACCAGTAGTTTAAAACTAGATTTGAAGCTGCAAACCAAACTTTAAATACTTCTTTTGAAACACATTTTTTTATTTTTCATATATTACATAGAAAACAAATGTATATCTATAAGCCATTATTACAGTAATTCAAATTCTTCTTATAATTACCCAGTATTTACCTTTATTGCTCTCTTTATTTCTCAACAAAATTTTGGCTTTCTGTCTGGCAGAATTCTGTATAAGTAAAACTAAACAGTTTGTATTCTCTTACCAGCATTTTTCATTCCACCTCGTACTCTTTAGACCATCTGTATTTTGTAGGTCATATTTTACTCCTTTCTGTTCCTAAATTGTAGTAATTTTTATAGATACATAGCAATTGCAGGGTGTGGACCCAAACCAAACAAACAAACATAAAGAATAGAGGGCCATAACAATAGTATGGTGACAGGGTAATTGTCTTGCATATGATCAACGTGGGTTCAACCCAGCACCCCATAAGTTTCCTTGAGCCCTGCCAAGAGTGATCCCTGAGCACAGAACCAGGAGTAGGCCCTGAACACCACTGAAAGGGCGCTTCTCCCTCCCCCAAGAAAAGGACCTTAAGAATAGAAATATTATGTGATCCAGCTATTCTGCTTCTGAAGATTTTATGCAAAGACTATGAAACACTAATGTGAAGATATGCATGCTCCTTTCTGCTCACACCAGAATTATTTACAATAGCAATGACATAGAAGCATTTTAAATGTCAACCTATGCATGAGGGACAAAAAATTCAAGTACATGTGTACAATGGAATACTACATAGCTGCTATAAAGATGAAACCTTCCACCTATCTCAACATGGACAGTCCCTGAGGCTATGATGCTAAATAAATGAAATCAGAGGACAACAGACACTGCTGGTTCACTTATATGTTAACGATAAGCAAGAAAATACATATATACAACAATAACCCAAAAAAAGCCTTTTAAACCACACAAGAGAAAATGGTGGTTTACAGAAGGAAAGCAGTGCCCAATTAGGCACAGCAAATAAAAGACACCAATTTTATGGTGAGACTGAAAGCTTTTTTGTGTCATCAGAATATATAATGTATTGATGTTGAGTTACTGTCACTGTCATCCCATTGCTCATCGATTTGTTCGAGCGGGCACCAGTAACGTCTCTCATTGTGAGACTTATTGTTACTGTTTTTGGCATATCCAATACGCCACGGGTAGCTTGGCAGGCTCTGCTGTGTGTGCACGATACTCTCAGTAGCTTGCCGGGCTCTCTGAGAGGGGCGGAGGAATCGAACACGGGTCGGCCGAGTGAAAGGCAAATGCCCTACAGCTGTGCTATCGCTCCAGCCCGATGTTGAGTTATAATTACTTTTCCTGAAAATTATATAAAACTATATACACAGTAAGCAAAGTACTTCCCATCACAATCTACCATCAAGTCAATTCAAGTCCACATATAGTCTCCATCCGCTGGGCTGCACACCCTTGATGCTTCTAAGGGTACTGTGATGCTTCTGCTGCATGACTGTCAGTGAGCTCTGCCCTCACATTTTCTGATTGACTCCTTGCAATATGTACGTAACTATTAATTGCTCATGTTTACTCGCATTTCAGAGCATGCTCTACTAATTCAAGTAGTATTTGTTGTATGTACTCTTTGGGGGGGCTGGGGAAGTGTCTCCCAAGCAGTGCTCAGGAGGCCTGGGTTGCCTCTCATTGATTCTTGACCAATCTGGCCGGTAGTTCAACACTAGAACCCAAGGATGCATAATTGCTTGAGTCCTGTCATGCCAGGGAGTACCTGAGCCATCGTGGCAGCACTTGGGGGAACATTTGGTGCTAGGAATTGAACTAGGGCTGGCCACATGCAAAGCATATGAGTTCTTCTCTGTAATATCTCTCCTGTTAGACTCTTTAGCAGACAAATCACCTGCAAATAATATAGTTTTTCTCTTTTTTCAAGCAAAAAATCCTTTTTTTCTACTTTACATCTCCAGTACATATAAAATTCCAGAGCAATGTAAAATAATGTTGAGGTTAAAAGGCACCCCTTTTTATCTCTGGTTTGAATTGTATCATCTCTAGGCTTCAGCATTATGTTGTTAATTAATGGTTTCATTTAGATAGTCTCAATCACTGTATCACTTTCATCCTGTTGTTCATCGATTTGCTCGAGCAGGCGCCAGTAATGTCTTCATTTGTCCCTGTCGTGTGCTAGTGTAGCTCAATGGCATCTGCTCACTCTAGGAACACGAAGAGTACATTGTTTTTACTGCTTTGGCATATCAAATATGTCATAGGTAAATTTCCAGGCTCTGCCGTGTAGGGGAAATAAATAAATAAATAAAAATAAAAATGAAGGCTCTCAATAATATTAAAATTTTAATTTACTCCATATTGGTTTGCTAAAAAATATCAGAACTGAATATTGCATTTCAATTAACTGTTTTTCTAGCCTATTGATTATATACCTTTCGAAATTTACAGCATATTCATAGTAACAAACATAAAATTAAATAGCCAGAAGGAAGTATGATCTATAATATGTTACTACATCTGTTCTCTGCTTAATATATTTGAATATGTGAATTTTACATAATACATGTGTCATATATGAAATCATTAAAATTTATCTAATATTAAACAATTTCACATTTTGCTACTAACATACCTTTAAGGTTTATTGACTATTTCTCAAGAAAATTTATCATTTTTACTTGGATTTTTTCATTTTAAATATTAAAAATGAGCATTTTATCTTCTTACACATTCTGTGAGAGTAATTTTAAATAAACTTTATACTAAATCTAGTTTGAACAAGCAGTAATGCACAGAGTCTATTCTGTAGCTCACTGAATTTTATGCAGCAAGTGCACAGGCTGTTGTGAACTCACACCAAGAAGTGGACATTGCTGTCACTCAGGGTTGGAACAGACTTTCCTGTAGCTACACGGGGCATGGGATCAAGTCTGAGACACAGGGAGATCTGGGTGAGGCAGAGCTTTGAGAACCACAGTGGATTCATTCTCTCTTGCTGCATAACAGGTTGCCACACACCAAGAAGCCACAGAACAATGTGAGCCTCTCTCCCAGTGCTCCTGGAGCAGAAGGATGTGGGGGCCCTGGAAAAGTTCAGGCTTCCCAGGCTCGCCCTGGTTATATCCTCAGATTTCAGTTCCTTGTGGCTCCAGTACTTTTGTCCTTGTTGTGCAACTCGAGCTGTGACTGTTTGCTCTTGCGTCTTGACAGAACTATCCACAAATACTGGAGAGTTCTGGCACTTCCCAGAGGCTGCCAGTCCCTTGTCGTGTGCGTGGAGTTGGGCTTCGACTCAACCATGGGAGTCTGCCTTGCTGGTTTCACCTTCCTTTAAAGGAACTTCTGATTTAATAAGGTCCTCCTGTGTCAGTGACTGAGTAACTCTGACTGCTTAGCTGTCTAGAAGGGTGTGCTCCTTCGGGATTGGCTTAGAATTCTACCTCCTACATAGAAAGTTTAATTTTATGGTTTGTAATGAGAAACCCTTGGCAGAGCCTGGGAAGCTCCCCACGGTGTACTCGATATGCCAAATATAGTAACAGTGATGGATCTGATTCCCCTAACCCTGAAAGAGCCTCCAATGTGGCACCACTGGGAAGAATGAGTAAAGAGAGGCTGCTAAAATCTCAGGGCTGAGACAAATAGAGATGTTACTGGTACCCGTTCGAGCAAATCAATGATCAACGGGATGACAGTGGTACAGTGTGAATGAGAAACCACTTGAAGGACTACAGTCATGGGGTGGGAGATCTGACTTAAATTGACCACAACTAGAGTCGCTAAGGGATTTATAAAGAGCCAACAGAACTGGTTACTGGGAGAAGAATGGAATCAGATTTAGGCTTCAGTAGTAGAAAGTGGCTGGGGGTAGGGGATGGGGGATCATTTTCGGAGACAGAAAAGAGCATCATCATCATCATCATCATCATCATCATCATCATCATCATCATCATCCCGTTGATGGTCGAATTTCTCGAGCGGGCCCAATAACATCTCCATTCGTCCTAACCCTGAGATTTTAGCAGCCTCTCTTTACTCATCCTTTCCAATGGTGCCACACTGGAGGCTCTTTCAGGGTCAGGGGAATGAGACCCATCATCATTACTGGTTTTGGCATATGAATACGCCATGGGGAGTTTGCGAGGCTCTCCCATGGGGACAAGGAAACTCTCAGTAGCTTGCCAGGTTCTCTCAGAGGGAGAACTATGCTATAAGAAGTCAGGAGCTTGGTTTTATAGTCTCTGGATGTTGACCATTGGTGGGATTACATGGTGCCGGAGGCAGTCCCTGGGTGTGACCGCCTAGCTACTGGAAAATGGGAAATCTGGGGGGAAGAGGCCCAGTCCCGATCCTAGCAGGCTTGTAGGTCTCAGCTCCAGGTCACACACACCTGGGTTCCTCTGCCGGTTCCTTCATGCTTGAAGCTCGTCTCTGTCTCTCTGTCTCTGTCTCTGTCTCTCTCTCTCTTCTCACAGAGAAGAGCACTGAAGTAGAAATGAGGAGCTCAGCTTGAGACTTAGAGATTCCTGTCCTATTTAGACATCCAACAGAGAGTTCATAGCTCTCCATACTTGGACCTCAAAGGAGAGATCAGAGCTGGAAATGTAGATTGAGAAGCCATTACTAGGTTAGAAAGCCAACTCCAAAGACTTGATAAGAATACACGAGGGGACCTCTAGATAGGCCAGCAGATTTCTGCAGATAACTGTGATTTCTTCTCTGCTGCAGTCTCCTCAGAAGTGATCACTCTTTAGCAGTATATTTTCTGTGACATCAAGTTCTCTTTTGTAGATCTTTCATCTGTAGATCCTTCATTGAGTCAAGATTTTGTTTTTTGATTTTGGTGGGGTGGGGATGTTTTTAACACATTCAAATGTGGTCAGGGCCTACTTCTACATCTTTGCTCAAGGATCACTCCTAGCAGTTAATCGGGGGCCATACGTGACTCCCCAAGATAGAATGCATGCAAAAAGCAAGTGCCTTACCTGCTATCCTATCATGTTGACCCCCAATGAGACATTGAATTCCTGTCGTTGGCTGGGAGTTGTCCTTGTCTGTCAGTTGGATTGAATTAGTCAACACTCTACCTCCTGCCTGAATTTCTGCTCTGTGAAAGGTTTATATTATTATGAATGAGGACACAACAATGGTCAGGAACTTCGATAGACAGGACCAGTGGACTCATCATTGACCATAATGCCTTCAAAAAAGCATTGAACATATCTGAAAATTTAGATCCCGGTTCCATAACAAACACGTGCACTTGTCAAGGATGCTTTAGGGGTGGAACAATAGTGTTACAGCAGGTAGGATGCTTGCCTTGCACATAGCTGACTTGGGTTCAGTTTCTGGAACCACATATGGTCCCCTGAGCCCACCAGGAGTAATCCCTGAACAGAAAGTCAGGAGTAATTCCTGAGCACTGCCAGATGTAGCCCAAATACAAGGGAAAAAAATATTTTAATCTTCTGACAGTCATATGTTTAGAATTGTAAACTAATTTGTCTATATATTCTGAATTGAGGCGCTCAGGACATAAGGGATAATATTAGCATATATCAGAGTGTGCAGTGTGCAATAGTCTTGTTCCAGCTTCACAGGTTTTTTTTCAAATGTTATTTTATTAAAGTAGAATGAGTTTTTAGGTTATTCATAGTTGGGATTTTGACATACAATGTTCCATCACTGATCCCACCAGCAGTGTCAGCTTCCCCGCACCAGCTTGATTTTTTCCACTTAGAGTGTGCCCAGGTTCCTTTGTTGATTAGATAAGAGAAGGTCACATGATCACACGGTATCTTAGAGTTAGTGCTGCTCTTTGGGAACCCAGCATGTTTCATGAGCCAGCAGCTCTGGGGTGAAGTGCCCCCCAATCCCCTGCTTTTGCCTATTAGAATCTCAAGGTGATCCTTTCTGTAATAAAACACCAGCAGCCCCTAAGGTCTCCCAGGAATCTGTCTAGGTTCTGTTAGAGACCAGAAAGGACCACATCCGTGACGCCTGTACAAGAGCTACGGAACAGTTCTATTTGTCCTAGATCTTTTGTCTCTGGATCTTTCTGAGAAGGGAACCCAGATCTGACTTTCATAGGAAGCTGACAGAGCAAATAATACCTGACAGAATAGTTCAAGAAGATATTTCACTGTTTCTTTTTTTGTCTCCTAAGTTGTGCTTAGGGGTTCCACCAAAAGTGTTTAGGGGGTCATGTTGTGATAAGGATGGAACCTGGGGCCTCATATATGATATGCAATTTGCTCCAGTCCTTTGATCTCTCTCCCTGGCCCTCAGCAAGAAATCTTACAAACTCAAGGGGACTGAAGAGATAATACAGAGGGTAAGGCCCTTGTCTTGTGTGTTGTACGTAGTCGATCCTGGTTCAATCCTTTGCACCAAACCAGGAATAACCCCTGAGTGTCGTTGGATGTAAACCCTGAGCAGAGCAACACACTATAAAAGGGTAGGGGGCTGTCTTTATTGCATACTCAGTTTTTTTTAATAAATTTTACTAGATTGCCATGAGATACAGTTACAAACTTTCACGATTATGTTTCAGTCATACAATGATCAAGCACCCATCCCCTAACCAGTGCACATTTTCCACCACCATTGTTCCCAGTGTCCCTCCCATCACCCCCATCCCATAACATCCCCTGCCTCCTTTCTTCTTGCTCTCTCTCTAATTTGGGGTATTATGTGGGGCATTATGATTTGCAACACAGATACTAAGAGTTGTTCATGTTTGGTCCTTGGTCTACTTTTAGCACATATCTCCCATCCCGAGCAATCCCTCCAATCATCATTTACCTAATGTTCCCTTCTCCATCCCAACTGCCTTTTCCCCCAGCATGTGGGGCCACAAACTGTGGTGTGATCCTCTTGGCCCTTATATCTACTGTCCTTAGGAGTTAGTCTCATATTAGGCTATTTTATATTCCACAAATGAGTGCAGTCCTTCTATGTCTGTCTCTCTCTTTCTGATTAATTTCAGTTAGCATGATGCTCTCCATGTCCATCCACATAGATGCAATGACTTCATCTCTTCTAACAACTGCATAGTATTCCACTGTATAGATGTACCAAAGTTTCTTTAACCAGTCATCTGTTCTCGGGTGTTTGGGGGTTTTCCAAATTCTGGCTATTGTGAACAGTGCTGCAATAAACATAACAAGTGTGGATGTCATTTCTACTGGGATTTTTTTTTTTGCATCTGAGATATATTCCCAGCAGTGGTATTACTAGGTCATATGGGAGCTCAATTTCTAGTTTTTGGAGGAATGTCCACATTGTTTTCCAAAAAGTCTGGACCAGTCAGCATTCCCACACACAATAAGTGAGAGTCCCGTTCTCCCCACATCTGCACCAGCACTTGTTCTTATTCATGTGTGCCAGTTTCTGTGGTGTAAGATAATGCCTCATTGCTGTTTTGATTTGCATCTCCCTGATGATTAGCAATGTAGAGCATTTTTTCATGTGCCTTTTGGCCATTTGAATTTCTATTTCTTTTTTGAGGAAGTTTTGTTCATTTCTTCTCCCCCTTTTTTGATGGTGTTGGAGGTTTTATCCTTGTAAAACTCTACCAGTGCACACTCAGTTTAGTACCTGAAATATAATAATGTTTATTGACTGACCTGTGCTCACAAAATCCACCCCCCAACAGACACACACACACACACACACACAATTTGTTTTATTTATGCAAGTGGTGTTTGGAGTTCAGCATCAGCTCTTCTCGATGTGCTAGGAATGAGAGAAGCTTGGTCTTAGAAACAGGAAGGCCTGTTTGTTGGCCTTGACTTCTATCTTATTCACTTTCTTCCTATCCAACTTCCTGTCCAACTGGGCCTCTTAGAGATACCCCTGGGAGCACAGGTGAATGCAGTCATGTGAGCTCTGAGCTCGGGGAATCGGGATCCTTGGAATCTTCAGACACATTTCTCTCATAACCTGGGTCTTTATGCACCAGAATGTGACATCTCTTTGGTTGGCATTCTGTAACAGAAATCCAGAACAAGCCATACTCTGGTGAATGCTATGCTCTGGGAGCCCCAGAGCCAGAAGGAACTCAGCTATTATTCATGTTTCTTGCTTTTTGAATTATTGTTTTATATGCCCATCAAACATCTTAGTTAAATATGCCTTGGTCCTTAGGCCCTTCTCTGATGGAAGGAGTAAATCAAACAGTTGACACTGGAATTAATGACGGAGTCAGATCCAGCCTTGCTGGGCCCTGGGGGGCTGCCACCTCACAGCCTCAGTGCCGGGCCTGATGCCGGGCAGGGGTGGCTGACTGGCTCGCGACCTCAGGTCGGAAGTCAGTGAGACAGCCCCGAAGGAGGAAGGCGTGGCTGGTTGCCGCCTTCAGATGATTTCTAAGAGTCTCTGAAATGGCTCCGTGACATCTTTCAGCAGATGGATCTTTCACATCCCAAAGCAGCTCTCACAGCCTCCGGGTTAGACTCGAATTCACAAGCTGAATTCCCTCCTCTGGGTTATGTGTATTGAATTTTTTACCTCAGAACAATAGGGCTTTTGCTTTGGTGGGGCCAGAGACAGGAAGACAGCGTAATGAACATTGCTTCCAGGTCTAAGTAGTTCCTCGCCATCAATGTTTCCAGAGAGTGGACACACACAAAGTTAGCTAAAGTCTCAGCGCCTGGCCTGATGACAGAAGGGATGGGTGTCTAGCTCTAGACCTCAGGTCAGGAGAGGGAGAAGTCAGTGAGCAGCCCTGAAGGCAGGCTAACCTTGGGTACAATCCCTGGCACCCTTCTATGGTCCCCTGAGCCTGCCAGGATTAATTCCCAACATGGAGCCAGAAGTAAGCCCACACCAGGTGTGGCTCAAAAACCAAAAATAAAATAAATGTGTAAAGAGCCTGTAGGGGGAAAAAATACAAAATAAGATAAATCAATTAAATGCATTGGTTCAAGATGTTTGATGCCAGCATCTATTTAATTTAAGCTAATTTAAATAACAGCAATGGATTATAAAACGCAGAGCAGTTCAGAGAAGGGTCGGAAGGTAGAAGTGAGTGAGGCTGATAGCTAGCAGAGTCCAGTCCCACCCCCGGTTTCCCAGGAGACATCCTGTCACTCTGGACTCGAGTGCCAAGTGGGTCACAGCATCACTCCCCAAGTCAGATGCCACCTCTAACTGCAGACTGAAACCTAAGGGGAGGGGGCGTCATTCTTCCAGCCACACTGATGAGACTGATCTTCAAAGCCGTCTGCTGATTTAAATCCCGACTCTTCCAGAAACACCCTCACGGCTATACCTAGGAATAAGGGTTGCAGTATTCTGGGCATCCCTTTACCTGGTGAAACTGCTAACTTGAAACTACACATTTCAGGTGCTATAAATGTCTGAAAAGAAACTGTTGAATTTCCACTAGGGCAGTAATTGTCCTTAGCAAAAGAATTCCCTGGAGAGCTTCACAAAGTCTCCATCTGGGGCTTGTGTGAGTGTGGGTGCAGCCTGCCAATGGCTCTTCACAGCAGTGTCACTGTAGGGGCCCCTGGCCACATGTGGAGGCTAGATGTGTGCCCCTCTTGATTTAATTGACGGTGGCATTCATGGATGCATGCCATGACACAGGACTTGCTCCTTGTCTAACCCAGCCTTCGCCTTTACATTGTCCTCACATGTAGGGTGGAGATTGAACACAGGTGGCCATCAGCAGTCCCTGCTGCAGAAACTCAGGGGCCACACACAGCTCTGTGTCAGAAATAACCCTCCTGGGACGGCCGGGGCATTGCTTTCAATTATGCTACTACAGCATCAAGAGGTCAGAGAATCCTGAGAGCTGGTGCTAGTTATTTATTTTTGTAGAAGCCAATAGCTTTTTGCAGAGCTTAGCTGAATGATATTTGGCTGCACTTTAAGTTGGTTTTCATCATGATTATTCTTTTTCCTTTTTAGTTGAGAGTCTATGGTTTACAATACTTTTACCAGTCGTTTCTCGGGCACAGAATTCCAGCAGCACACCCCGTCAGCAGCATCCCCATCTGCCTCTCCCGAGGACCAAAACACTCTCCTGCTCTTCGTCCACCCCCACCCCCCACCCCCCACCCCCCGCCTCGCCACAACTCAATTGTGTGCAGCAGTCCTGCCATGATGTTGCCGTTGACCCTTTGTTGCTCTCGCTGCATGTCTGGAAGTCGCACATATGAGAAAGATCATTCTGGATCTGTCTTTTTCCTGCGACTGACTTCACACTGCAGTCATTTTTCTTGACACCTTCCGAGCGATAGATGTTCTTGGGGAATGAATCAGATATGTAGCTTCCCCCAATCTGAATATTTCGGAGATCTTTTGAGAAAGACTTGGTGATTTCTGTTGCAATTAACTGTACCATGTAGCATAGAACTGCCAGTCTTCACTGTTTGGATTTTATATATAAATATATATATGTATATATATATACACGTGTGTGTGTGTGTGTGTGTGTATGTATGGCTGGATTGATAGCACAATGGTAGGACATTTGTTTTTCACGCGGCCGACCCAGGTTTGATTCCTCCACCCCCTCAGAGAGAGAGGCAAGCTGCCGAGAGTATCTCGCCCGCATGGCAGAGACTGGCAAGCTACCCATGGTGTATTGGATATGCCAAAAACAGTAACAATAAGTCTCACAATGAGAGACGTTACTGGTGCCCGCTCAAACAAATCAATGAGCAACCAGATGACAGTGACAATGATATATATGTATATATATATTTATTTTCTTATGGTATACACACACACACACACACACACACACACCATAGTGTACTTTTTTTCTTTAGTTATATTTTTTAAATAGAAAGAAAGAGCAGGGCGTTTGCTGTTTACACCAGCAGTGTCACTCCGCAAAAGTGACCAACATCACTGGCTTCTCATCCCTGCCTCTGGCCTCTTTTTTCCTTCTTAGATACCGAGCCGGTTGCATCCCCACCCCTCCACCTTCTTAGCTCCTCTTCTCCACCTATTCAGAGGAAATGCTGCTTGAGTTTGGAGAGTTTTCTTCAAGCCCCTGTTGGATGAGATTTTTTTTTTTTTAATTTTGATTGAATCACCGTGAGATACAGTTACAAAGCTTTCATGTTTGAGTTTCAGTCATACAGTGATCAAACACCCATCCCCCCACCAGTGCACATTCCCCACCACCAATGTTCCCAGTACCCCTACCCTTATTCCAACCCTTCCCCTGCCTCTATGGCAGACAGTTTCCCCCATGCTCTCTCTCTACTTTTGGGATTATGGTTTGCAATATAGATACTGAGAGACCATCACGATCACATCTCCCATCCCGAACGATCCCTCCAACCATCATTGACTTAGTGATCCCTTCTCTATCCCAGCTGCCTTCTCCCCCAGATCATGAGGCAGGCTTCCAACCATGGAGCAATATTCCTGGCCCTTGTCTCTCCTTTTTTTTTCTCTCTCTCTCTCTATTGGGGTTGAGGAGGTGGGACAATGTGATTCTCTGTCAGCACGGCCAGCAATTCAGTGCAAGCCCTGAGAATGTGACTCTACCTGGAATCAAACCCCAAACTGCTTCAGTGTCTCCTGCCCCTTTGGGATCTTCTTGTTGTGGCTGTTGTTGTCTTGGGACCAGAGTAGGAGGTGATCAAGGGCTACTCCTGGCCAAACTTGGGGGCCACATGGAATGCCAGGGATCCAACTCAGGTCAACTGTGTTGAAGGCGACCGCCTTCCCCAGTGTACTATCTCATCAGGCCCTCCTGTGGGATCTTTTTAAAACAAAATCAAGGATTCAGATTTAGATTAAAAGTCTGCTTGAGCCCTACCTCCTGTCTTGCTAACACAAAGATAAATGTCATGTGATTCCCAGGCCTAAAGAACTCAAAATATAAAGGGTATAGAAGCGGGGAAAAAAAAGGATATTCTTACAAACTGGAAATAAACAAAGATTTTCTGAACAGGACACAAAAATCTAACCATGAAAAATTTATACGTTGAACTTTACAAAAATTTAAAATATACGCTTTAAGAACTACTGAAGTTATGTGAAGATAAGTCACAGATTGGGAGGAGGGGGAGTATTTTAAATACATATATCTGAGAAAAAAATATTATTTAGGCCATATATATACTGGTAGGTGCATTTACACATTCTTATAATTTGATAATAAACAAACAACCTGATTTAGAAAATATGTGGCCCGTTCAGAACATAAAACCTATAAATGCCCAATAAGCATAAGTGTAAAAGTATCTAATGTCATTTGTCTTAGAGAAATTGCCAACTTAACTAACCATGAGTTATGTACTCCTTTCCCACACAAAAAGTCTAAAGTTTTCAGGGCTGGAGCAATAGCACAGCGGTAAGGCATTTGCCTTGCACACGGCCGACCCAGGTTCGAATCCCAGCATCCCATATGGTCTCCGGAGTAATTCCTGAGTGCATGAGCTAGGAGTAACCCCTGAGCATCGCCGGGTGCCGGGTGTGACCCAAAAAGCAAAAAAAAAAAAGGTCTAAAGTTTGAAAAAGACTTGCAACGCTAACCGTTGGCAAGGCTGTAGAGTATGAGGCTTCTCGGGCATTCGGCCTGTGAGCGATGAAAATGGTACAACCACTTTAGCCAACTCTTCAGCAGTGTCTTTTTTTCAAATTATTATTATTCCTTTATTTCATAAGGTGGTTCACAATATTTGATTACAGTTAATATTCAAACACCAATCCCACCACCATTACACCTTCCCACCACCAAATTTGGTATGTTTCCATCCCAAGCCCCAATCACTGCCCCAAAGCACAACCAAAATAATATATTTTGTATTGTCTGTTATGGAAAACCATCATCTTATGATGTGTCATGCAGCCACAAATGCGTTTGCGATCCAGGAATACGTTCACTTGAACATGAGGCTCAGCCCACTCGGCCTTGAGTGTGGAGGTGGTTGGGTTCTAGGGGTTTTGGGCTGCCGGGGCTGGGTCCCTTGGGGCGGGGAGGGCTCCCATCCGCTCCCCTCTAGGGTGCCCTGAGTGAAACAGCCTGGCACAGAGTCCAGTGGCATGGCTCTGGTAGGTGTCATGTTGCTCCCTTCTGGGAGAAAAAGCCGAGCGATCTGGATGGTAGCCGATGAGGACAGGCAGTGTCTTATTCTCGCCCTTATGCCACGGTCTGTGTGTTCTAGGTACTTCCCAAGAGAAATGAAAACATGGGTCTGCAAGATGGCATGAACTAAATGGTCTGTTACCACATCTGTCTTTGCTGCAACTATAAGCAACTGAATGTCCATCTACAAAGAAAGAATAAACAATGTTGAGGCAAAAGTATACAATGAAATAATGTTGGGTGAAATAATGTTGTGTGATGGAATGCAGTAAACCATGTGTGTTAACATGGGTCAGTGAGTCTTATGCCTGCCCCTAGGGCCCCGCCTTTAGGCAAAGCATCTCATAAACCCCTGTCGTGTGTCTGCCAACACTGGCGCATTCCCGAGGTGGCTTACCACTAGTGCCGTATTAGTTTGGACTCTTCTTGAATTTTTTCTCTGAAGGTGACAGAAAAAAATAATCTTTTTTTTTGATAATTGATAATATATTCATTTAGAATTCTTTGCATTTTTGCCCCCAAAATTTATCAGAATCACATCTCTAAAACATAGAACTCACATCTCTAAAACATAGATAAAATGTGAAATGGGTTCATGTGTAAAGGATATTTTCTTTACCTGCTTCCTGTTGAGTGATGTGGGGATTTTTGTTTGTTTTTTAACAAAAATCCTGCAGCAGATGTGCATATTTTGCTTCCAGGGACACACATGCAAGGGTTCCTGCAGGTCAGACATGGGGAAGTGGAATTCCCAAGCTTGTATGTCCGATATACTGTCAGCTTCAATGGGTATTGTCAAATCATCTTTAAATGTTGTACTTTCTAAATGTAAGACCATCCTTACCAAAATAAATAGATAAATAAACAAACAAACAAACAAAAAGACCATCCTTACCACATTCTCTCCAACATTCAGTTTTACCAAATGGTCATTGTTATGTCAGCCTGATATTGGTGGGTGACATGGGAAGGAGGGAGAAGGTATCCTGGCCAGACAACTCAATCGCCTTCCTGTTTGAGCCTCCTCCAGCTCCCCAGAGAGTACCACAAGGCATTCATCAAACTGCACCTGAGGTTCACTGAATCCACTTGGCTGGTCCTCACCATTTATCGAGGAGCCCTGGCCTCAGGCAGAAGCAAGCAATTGGTTTTATTTTAGGAGAAAGAAAGTCAGTCCTGATCTCTGCCCAGGGCTCTTAAATTCATGGTCTACCTCACAGAAATGAATTCCAGAAGAAAAATAGTAAAGTAAAATAGTTACTTAGGAAACTGGAGGATGGAGTGTTGGGGGCGGGGAGATGAAGAGAGAGAGAGTATGAGAGAATAAGTAAGGGGGAGGTCAGAGAAATAAAATTCTATTTAAATAAGAGTCTTACTAGGCATTTTTTAAGGGGAAAGGATTCTGATCTTTTAGTGATCTTCTTCTATGTTTGCATTATTATCTCCCTGCTAAAGTTTCTCCTCTCCTGAGAGGATCCTGTCTTCTCTGGGCTGGCACCAGTACATTTGGTTTCTTAAGAGCCTCAGTTTCTACACCCCCAAGGGGTCCAGCCTTCATTTTTTAGGGCTGTTGACAGAGTAACTTCTTTATATCATAGCACTGTAGCACTGTCGTCCTGTTGTTCAGCGATTTGCTCGAGCAGGCACCAGTAACGTCTCCATTGTGAGACTTGTTACTGTTTGGGGCATAGCGAATATGCCATGGGTAGCTTGCCAGGCTCTGCCGTGCCGGTGGGATACTCTCGGTAACTTGCCAGGCTCTCCAAGAGGGATGGAGGAATCAAACCCAGGTCAGTGGCGTGCAAGGCAAACACCCTATTCACTGTGCTATGGCTCCAGTCTTTATATCATATCTTGGTTATATTACTTCCCCAAACTCATTGCTTGAGGCCTCCTGTCTACCTGCCTGCCTCAAGCCTGATAAATTAAAAATAGCATCTTACATTTTTAATTTGCATTTCTTTGATGCTGATTAGGTTAGCCAGCTTCTATGCGTTTCTCAACCCTTTATATTTCTTTAACCATCAGCTACTCAGTTTGCTCTTGGGTTGTTCATCTTTTCTTTTCTGCTTATACTCCTTTAATATATTCTGGATGCTAATCCCCAGATTATTATGAATGTCGCAAACATTTCCTTCTGGTCAGTTGCTTGTCTTTTCACTTTTTATGGTTGCTTTTATCATTCAGAGACTTTAAATTTCTATTTAGTCAAAGCTCTTTATCTTTTCCTTCTGGCAATGTTTTTGTTATATTTAAGTGGTTTATCTCTGCAGTATAATAAAATTTCTTTTGCTTCTGTTTTACAGCCTTTCATCTACCTTTAGATTAAATTTATTTTAGAGGTAGACTTCTTGCAAAAACTGTAAGTAGGAAACCTGTGTAAACCCCCAGTAGGTAATTGTCTCTACCTAATATATATATATATATATATATATATATATATGCACATTTTTATCATTTCATCTGTTTACATTCGATTTTCTGAAATAATAGTTACCCTGGAGAGCAAATTGTATGTCCAGGTGAAGCTACTTACATTGTGCTATTAAGGCAGAGTCTCATCCGGGTCGCTTCCTGTTTCCTCCTCTGTGTTCATCTCCGAGCACAGTGGGTAGGGCGTTTACCTTGCACACGGCTGACCTGGGTTCGATTCTTCCGTCCCTCTCAGGAAGCCCGGCAAGCTACCGAGAGTATCCTGCTCGCACGGCAAAGCCTAACAAGCTACCTGTGGCATATTCAATATGTCAAAAACAGTAACAAGTCTCACAATGGAGACGTTACTGGTGCCTGCTTGAGCAAATTGATGAACAATGGGACGACAGTGCTAAATATATATATGTGTGTATATATATACATATATAATGTGTGTATATATATACATACACACACACACACACACACACACATATATATATATATATATATATATATATATATATATATATTACACAGTGATGTTGGTGGGCTCCACTGGTGACTTATGTGAAGCAAGGAGGAGAAAGAGAGTCACTTTCTCCCCTTTTGCCTCTGCCACCCACGACCCACTGTGAAGACTAGGGCTGGTAAGAGAGGCCAGTCCCAGGCCTTACCCAGGATTTTCGGGGTTCTTGTCTCACCTCGCAGAAAAGAATACAAGCAGTAAAGTAAAATGGAATTTATTTGGAGGTTTGAAGAGGGGAGAGAGAGAGAGAGAGAGTAATGCACTCAAGGGAGAGTGTGGACTTCCCCGAAGACAGAGAAGCCGGGGATTGATGAGGTATTGTATTGGAGGAACAGCTTTGAAATTTCTGGTGAATCACTTTTGAGCCGTGGTCTTTGCTGAAGTTCATCATTTCTGTTGGGGTCCAGCCTCCTCGGGGTCTGTTCCTGTATTTCTTTTTTCTGTTGTTGATTTTTTCCCCCTATGTTCGGTTGAGGGTCTTATCAGGCTTCAGTTCCTGTTTTTTCCTGCTTTTCTGTTGAGGGTCTTATGAGGCTCTTGCACCTTTGGGGCTATTTTTTCCCCAGGAGAACTTTGCCATGGCCGTGGGAGGGGCCTTCCCTAACACCCTGTCTGCCTACATCTACTGTACGTATATCTACACAGTATATGTGTAACCTGACATACACTGTATATAACTTGCATACATTTTCAGTAGGTAGGCAACTGTCCCGACTCTACTGAGATCTTAGCCTAAATGATTTGAAACTATCCCTTCATGCTGGATTCCCTTGTATTGCCTGTTTGTGAACACCTATGTGTTTATGGATACACACTTTGTTCTGTTTTGTGCCAAATACCATATTTGTTCATAGTGTATCTTGATATATGGTAGCACAAAGTCACTGCCTTTAATAACATCTTGGTTCTTCCTCCTTATTTTCTTTATTAGATATGTTTTAGTATAAATTTGGTATTTCTATGACAAATCTTAGAGAATTTTGATTGGGATTCAGTTAAACTCTTCATTTCAAAATATCATATTTTGTCCTTAAAAACGTTTTATTTTATGATCTCACAATTGTTTTAATAATTTCTTATATTCATAAAAAACCTTTTTTTTCTTTAATGAATTGCACTTGCTTTTATGTTACATTTACTAGTAGTTACCATTGATAACAGGGAAAGTATTGGCTTTTGTGTAATCACTGTATCTGGCCATCTTGGATTTCTTTCTGACTCATTTAAATGTCTATCAAAAAATTCTAAGTGCTGTAAATCTGATGGAAGGTATTTTGTTGTGTTTTCTTTTGATGGTGGTTGGACAGGGTTGGTATGGAGAGGGTTGGACCACACCTAGTATGTTTGAGGCTATTCCTAGCTCTGCACTCTGGGTCATCCTATGGTGCTCAGGGGATCAAATGTGGTTCCAGGGTCAGTTGTGTGCAAGACAAGTGCCTTACCCACTTGACTGTCTCTCCAACCCCTTGCTGTGCTTCTGGTTATAGTTTTTCCACAGTCTCTTCATTAGCTGTGCTATTTATTGACAAATAATCCATGGATAGATGATCTATTTCAAAATTTTCATACAAATTGCTTTTAAAACATATTATTTATATGAGGGGTGGATGTCTGAACCACACTTGGAGATACAAAGGGAACCAAATGCTCTGCTGGAGATTTGAACCAGGTTCGCAGCTGATGTGACTGAATGCAAGGCAGGTCCCTGACCTCCTGAACCATCTCTCCAGTCCCTCATCTCATTCTTTGTCACTGTGTTTCTGATGGCTTTTCCAAGTTTGTCTTTTTAGAGTCTGAATTAGAATTGTGGTATTATTGTTCCAGGTCTTTATTACCTCTAATGCTATTTTTCTTTATTATATTTTTAATGTTCTTGTATTTCCTCCCCCTTTTGGTAAACTCTCTCTCTTTTTTTTTTTCTTAACTCAAAAACTTATCCTGGTCTTCAGGGTATACTATAGCTCTTGTTTTGTAGATATTGTTTGCGTGATTCATTGAGGACACAAAACAATGTTTTCAGCACAAAATGTACAACTTCTTTTTGCTGTTCCTAGGACTGTCTCATATTTTACGATGCAGGTTTCTTTGGGATATTCTTTGATGCTTTTTTGGCTGTTTTTCATTCAATGAGGAAAGATCTCTTCTAGTTTAGCAATTCCAGGAAACAGCATGCCATTTCTTTGTAGTTCTCTTAGATGCCTCTGGGTATTGATAGAAGCCCACATTCAATTCACTTTAGGAGTTGAACTTAATTCAGTTAGTTGAAGGGGCCATTCTGTTTAAATAAGGTTGCTAGCACCAAATCTGATTAGCAACCACAAATTTGGTGCGGATCTAAGGAGGGTAATCAATCACCATTTTTTCTCATTTCTGTGTAATCTGACACAGTCTGAAGGTCTGCCTTAACTAGAACAATGTGGAGAAACTCAAATTCTTAAAGTACATTTCTCCCATGGTATTTACTCTTACTGACATACTTCAAATTGGCTTCCCTCCTCTGACAGTTAAATTAATGTGTAGGTTTGACAGGGCACCCAAATGACTGTGTCTGTGAAAGTCTCTGGATGAGGTTAACATTCTAGTCAACAATCTGAGTACAGCATATTGCGTTTCCTGATGTGGGCAACCCTCATGTGACCTGTTGAACAAAAAGACTGAATCAGGGAGAATTCCTCTTTCCTGCTTCCAGTTGGGATGCTCCTTTTATCTCTTGCCTTTGCTCATGAACTCAAACATCCATTCTTCTTGGATCTTGAGCACTACCATTAGAATTAGCCATCAGTACTCCTAATTGTTGTAGCACTGTAGCACTATAGTACTGTTGTCCCGTTGTTCATCGATTTGCTCCAGCAGGCACCAGTAACGTCTCCATTGTGAGACTTGTTACTGTTTTGGGCTTATCGAATACGCCACGGGTAGCTTGCCAGGCTCTGCTGTGTGGGTGGGATACTCTCAGTAATTTTCCAGGCTCTCAGAGAGGAATAGAGGAAATGAACCTGGGTCGACCGCGTGCAAGACAGAAGCCCAACCCGCTGTGCTATCGCTCCAGTCCTAACTGTTAAGCTTGACAAATCTCCTTACCAATCTTGGGGTTTGTCAGCCTCCATCATTGTTTGAACCAATTTCTTATCATTGGTTCTGTTTCTCTAAAGAATCCTCACTTAACACCTCTCCCCAGGAGTATTTCCACTTATAGTAAGCCCTATGATAAAGCTGATGCATTATGGTTCAAAACTGGGTTAATGATCATAAAATGGTCATAAATGAGTAAGAAGATCATAAAGCATTAAGCCAGGACCCATGCCCCTGCTCTCCCCTCCCCCCCAAAAAATGACCAGGATTTGCAAGACTTGGAAAGGTACCTAGACCCCATTTACACTGGATGCCAGCCTCTAAGAGGAGAGACATGCTGGGTTGTTCTAACACACAGGTCAGTGAATGCCAGATCAATCTGCCCGAAAAGTCACAAGTACAGAACTTAACTTATAAACCTCAGAACACCTGAAAACAATGTCTGCAGAATAAAAACCAACAAACAAAAATACAGAAGTAGCTCGAACATCACACAAAAGAAAATGTAAAGCGAGAGGAGAAGAAAATATGAGATTAAAAAAATGAACAATGACAAATCAAGAAAACACCTAATACAGACTCATGATTAAGACACGGGCTGGAGTGATAGCACAGCGGTTGGCATTCACCTTTCACGCAGCCGACCCAAGTTCGATTCCTCCACCCCTCTCAGAGAGCCCAGGAAGCTACCGAGAGTATCAAGCCCGCTCGGCAGAGCCTGGCAAGCTATCCGTGCGTATTGGATATGCCAAAAACAGTAACAATAAGTCTCTCAATGAGAGACGTTACTGGTGCCCACTGGAACAAATCAATGAGCAATGGGATGACAGTGACAGTGACAGTGATTAAATCACAAGAGATCCACCAGCTGCAACATTTCACAGGTCCACTGGCCTCCTGGCGGAAAACTCTGGGGTGCTCTCCGAAAGGGAGGGAAGCAAATTTCTGCCCTATTGAAGCCCTAGCAGCTGCACTCACACCTTACAATCCTGCCATGCCAATGGCGGGGGGAGTTGCCCGCCCCACACCCTGGAAGCCCTGGCAGATTCACATACCCAAGCCACCTCCATGTAAACTCACAGCCCAGTTGAATATTCTAGAATTTCTGAGCAAGTGACCACATATGCAGCTGCACAACATCCCCAAATTCTACCGTTTTGACATCCCAGTAGGAGTTCACCAAATTAGATGGGAAAATAATATAGAAGCCAACTAAGCTCGATAAACAAAAACATCAACACAGAAAGCTCAAGTAGCATCACTTAGTAAACCCTCAGACAAGGACTTAACAACCGGTTGGTGTGATATAACAATTTTTACAAATTTTCTTTTTACTAAAGGATTTATTTTGATAATTTCATTAGCCACTTAGTTGTAACAAGCAATATAAAATAAATTATTTTGTGTCTGCTAAGTGGGCCAGCTTGCGGGGAGGGGGTTGGGAAAATGGAGACAATGAAGGAAAGATTACAGGGGTGGTGGGGCTGGTGTTAAAATATTGAATATTATTTTTGAATACTGTGAAAAACGTATCATGAACAACTTTGTAAGGCATAGTGTTTAAATAAGAGGGGAAAAGAGAAAATAAAGAATCCACATGACTTTTTTAAAAGAAAATGCCTAACATCAATGAAATGATAGTGAATGTTTGTATCCCAATAAACAACTTACATGGTGTTTTTTTCCTTTGGTTTATGGGCCACACCTGGCGGTGCTCAGGGCTTACTCCTGGCTCTGCTCTCAGGAATCACTCCTGGCAGAGCTTGGGTGCCAGGTAGAACCAAATCTGGGTGGGTCACAAGCAAGCACTCTTCCCTCTATTCTATCACTCCAACTCCAGTTGCCTTAAATGTTAATTGTTTGAATTTACCAGTTAAAAGTTATATAGCCGCTAAATGAATCAAGAAACAAAATCCAAGTTGTTTTACTTTCTACAGTAAGCAATCTTAGCTTTAAAGACAAATATAGGCTCAAAATAAAAGACTGATAACAATTCTACAAATTAAGGGTAATTTGAAAAAAGGTAGGTACAATTATACATATATTAAATGAAATTAATTTCCAGCTACAAAAAAACCCCTCATGGTAGATAGGACAGATGTTGTATAATAATTAGAGGATTAATATGATGAGAAGAGGTATTTAGTATCAAAATAAATGACAAAGATCACATGACAATGTCAATTGTAAGCATTTGATAAGATCTAGTATCTGTTTATGATTGTTACAAAAATGAATAAAATGAAGTTTAAGATGGAAGGAAGACCATAAAGCATCCTCAATAGTGGAAAACTGAGATTTTTTTTTAATCAAGGACAAGACAAGGCTATCTATTTCCATCCTTACCACTCTATTTAATTTATTATTAGAAGTCTCAGAAAAAGCAATTTTGAAAAAGAAAATTTTAAAATGTAAATTTAGAAAGAAGAACCAAACTAACATTATTTACAGATTATATAACGTATATGTGCATAAACCCCTAAAGACGCCATTAAAAATTAGAAACAATTCAAGAGTATAGCAAAGTAGCTTTTATAAAATCAATATATAGGACCAGAACTTTTGCAGGATTAAGGCATTTATCTTACACACATCCAACCCCAGTTTGATCTGTGATACTACATAGGTTCCCCAAGCACCACCAGGAGTGACCCCTGAGCAGAGAATCATAACGAAGCCCTGAACACAGCCAGGAGTGGCCCCAAACCAAAAAATTTTTAATTAAAATTAAGTCAATATATAAAAATCTGCTGAGTTTCTATATGCAAATAATGAACAAGGAGAAATTTAGAAAACAATTTCATTTACAATTGCTTCCAAGTAATTCAAAATAATTACTTATGTAATACATATCATTATATATTATCTGTACATTATATGCTTATATCTTATATAATTTGAACAAAGGAGGTGAAATATCTGTATAACAAAAAGTACAAGATAAGTTTAATAGACTGTGACATTAAAAAATGAAAAGATTCCATGGATATGGATGGGAGAATTAATATAATCAAAATGTCCATTCTGCCAAAAGAAATATATTGATTTAAAGATATCCAAATCAAAATTCCAATGACTTCCAATGACATTTCTCTAGAGCATGTTATTCCTTCTTCTCTCTCTCTCACTCTCTCTCTTCTATCACTCTTTCCTCAGAATTTCCAAATAAATCTGTTATATTTTTTTAAAAAAAAGAAAGTCAATTTTTAAATACTAAGACTTACATGCAATTATAATAAAACTTCAGAAAATGAAAAATGTAGGCTCCCTATCACCTGACTTTAGAATGCACTGCGAAGTGATAACAATTAAAACGGTATGGTACTAGGAGGCTAGGGAGATGGTTAAGGCTGCAGCACATGCTTTGCATGCTGGAGTCCTGAGTTCACTCCCGGGACCCTAAGGTCTCCTAAGCTCTGAACCCTGAGCACTACTGGGGTATGGTCCCTGAAAAAAAATTAAGATATTGAAGTTAAAATAGACATATTGATCACTGGAATAGAGTAAATCCATATATTTATTCATGTTGAATTTATGAGAGGGCTGGAGCGATAGCACAGTGGTTAGGCATTCGTCTTTCATGTGAGCAACCCGAGTTCGATTCCTCCGCCCCTCTCGGAGAGCCCAGCAAGCTACCAAGAGTATCAAGCCCACGCGGCAGAGCCTGGCAAGCTACCCATGCGTATTGGATATGCCAAAAACAGTAACAATAAGTCTCTCAATGAGAGACATTACTGGTGCCCGCTTGAACAAATCAATGAGCAACAGGATGACAGTGGCAGAATTTATGAGAAAACATTCAAGATTATGTGATGGAGAGAGGAGAGAATCTTCAAAGAGTGATGGGGAAACTGGACAGCCTGCATGCAAACAATGAAAGCTGGATCAAGCCCCATATTCAAAAAAGCAATTTCAAAATGGTTTGGAATATTGACAATTTATTCGACAACTCCCCCCAAGTGTTTGAAGGGGCTGGAATAAAGTATAGGGATTTAGGCATTTGCGTTGCACACAGCTGCTCCCAGTGGGATCCCAGCACTGCTTATGGTCCCTGAGTGAGCCCTGGGCACTGAGCCAGGAGAAAGCAGTCAGGTGTGACCCGGAAACAAAAAGAAAAAAAAAAAAGCAAATGATTTGAATGGAAACTTTTCCAAAGAAGACATCAGATGGTTAGTAGGCATCTAACATGATGTTTCTCGGGGCTAGAGCGATAGCACAGTGGCGAGGCGTTTGCCTTGCACGTGGCCAACCCAGGTTCGATGCCCACAGCATCCTATATAGTCCCTTGAGCACTGCTGGGAGAAATTCCCAAGTGCAGAGCCAGGAGTAACACCTGAGCGTCGCCAGATATGACCCCCCCCACACACACACACCAAAAAAAAAGACTCAGTTGATGGGGACTTTCAGGTGCTCCAGGTCGAGAAGCACACAGCAGAGTGAGACCTGCATGGCAGGACGTCTGCACAGGCCAAGCCCTCCTGGTCCTGCAGGACTGAGCAACATGCTCTTCCTGCCCATCTCGGTTCCGTTTATTCATGACACGTTCCCATTCCTCCATTTCCCCCTTTTTCTCGTTCCTGCTCTCCAGCGATGCCCCTCGCCTCTCTCAGTCCAGCTGGAGGAGTCAGAACCCCTGTCATGGTCTCGAACCTTTTCGTTAGCTGATCCTGCTGTCTTTCTGTGAGCGCCAGAGTCTGGTTCATTCCCACAGTAACAGAGAAGAGTTGGAAGGACTGTGTCATCTCCAATGCCTTCTGTATCTGTTCGTGGATATTTAAGTGCTTGATACTGTGTTCACACAGGCTGGCTGTTGTCATCAGTTTTGCCCAGGGAACTGAAGCAGCACTTAGCACTTGAGATGTGTCTGGTCACAGCCTGTTTCTGGGTCTTTGGAGAGGAGATGAGGAAGACTCAGAAGAAACAGGACCTTCCGGAAGTACTTCTCAGCTGTGGCAACAGGAGTGATGCTGACAAGGAAAGTGGCCCTATGAAGGAAGGAACCCACGCTGGGAATGACGTTTCATCAACAGAGCCGAGGGTCCGGGAAGAGAGCCCAGGGGTTAATGTAAAGCCTGTATGTGGCTCTTTTTGGTCCTGTTGCCAGCACCATGTTCAGCACTGGGAGCAACAGGATCAAAGGTTGACGAAGTACCACGTGATGGAGCCGGAAGTTTCATTTATCTCTTACTGCAGAGCCAAGTATTACAATCAAAATATCATTCCAAAAAGGCAGAGCCTCCAAAGCTAGGCAAGGCTGGGGTACAGGGAAGAGCCTGTGGACTCTCAGGGATGATTCCTTACAGAATGCTGGTAGCTGTGGGGTTCAAGGCCAGGAGAGCTCAAGGGTGAGTGATTTTTATGCACCTGGCTCAGTGCATGAAGCTTTCCTCACCAGCACAGCTGGAAGAGAGAGGCTAGCATGATGCTTGCCTCTGGCAGGGTCCCAGGCTAGGGTTGTTTTTAGTGTAGAATTGACTGGAAACTTGGACCTCTTGCTCTTGTGCCCTGCATTGTCCTCCCAGCATCCTGGGAGAAGTCACCTCCCCACAAGGACAAGATACCCAGCTTCCTGACTCATCTCTAATGTTCACCAACAGGGGCCTGTTCCCCCACCCCGCCCCCCGGGGGCCTTCAGAACCGCTGGAACAAGGGCAGCTGAGAGCAGAGCAGGGGCTTGGAAGGTCCTCCTCCCTAAGGATTGGAGACAGCTGGGGAGACCGTGCAGAACCCCCACCTGTCCTCCCACGGGGAGCCACCCACGGGAGACAGCTCAGCACTTCTCTCTGAGTCATCCATGCTCAGGCTGAGATTCCCCAATGTCACGCCCAGTGTGTTGTGTCCAGGGCCTGTGATGGATGCGCCAGGCCACATGGCAGAAGGAGCCTTGCATCTCCACGGCAGTCAACAGCGAGACCAGACCCGGCACATGTTGCTCTGGTTGCCCAGTGGCCCCATTCACTTTTGTTGGTGAAAGCCCCCTGCCCCCTCCACCCCTGCACAGAGAAGATGAAAGAGGGTGTGGGTCCGAAGACCTCGGGCCAAGCCGCCTCCTTCCCTGGACACTCTTCTGCTCTGTCATCCGCAGAGGCTGGGGCCAGCTACCCTCATTGTCCTGGTCTGACAGGTACATTCATGTCCTTCATTTCCTCTCCTAGGATTCTGGGCCCCCGGCCCCCGGCCCCCTTCTAACCTAGCCCTCCCTGCTGCTTACCCGAAGAATATCTGGTTTTTGCAAAAATCTCTCCACAGAGACATTTTATTTTATTTTATTTTTCTTATTTTGATTAGTATCAATAGCACAGTGAGTAAGGCGTTTGCCTTGCACGTAGCCGACTCAGGTTTGATTCCTCCATCCCTCTCGGAGAGCCCGGCAAGCTACCGAGTGTAACCCACCTTCAGGGCAGAGCCTGGCAAGCTACCCGTGGCGCATTCGATAGGCCAAAAACAATAACAAGTCTCACAATGGAGACATTACTGGTGCCCGCTCGAGCAATTCAATGAACAACGGGATGACAGTGCTACAGTGCTATTTTGATTACTATTTAACTTTTAAATAATTTTTTATTGAATCACCATGAGATAGAGCATTACAAAATTGTTCATGATTACATTTCAGTCATATAATGTTCAAACACTCATTTCCCAGCACCAGTGTCCCCAACTTCCCTCCTACCCCCATCTGCCTCTATAGCAGGCACCTCTCTCTCTCTCTCTCTCTCTCTCTCTCTCTCTCTCTCTCTCTCTCTTTCTGCTTCTCCACAGAGACGTTATAAACCCTCTTTCTCCATGTGACAGTTTCCTGACTTTTTGCTCTGAAAGAGAGTGCTCTTTCAGATTACAGACCAATTTCCCTGATGAACACCGATGCGAAAATCCTCAACAAAATACTAGCAAATAGGATCCAACAACTCATCAAAAAGATCATACATCACGACCAAGTGGGATTCATCCCAGGGATGCAAGGATGGTTTAACATTCGGAAATCAATCAACATAATCCAGCATATCAACAAAAGTAAATATAAAAACCATATGATCATATCAATAGATGCAGAGAAAGCATTTGACAAGATCCAACATCCTTTCATGATGAAAACCCTCGCCAAAATGGGGTTTGGAGGAACTTTCCTCAAGATAGTCAAAGCCATCTATCACAAGCCTACGGCAAGCATTATCCTCAACGGGGAAAAACTAAGGGCCTTTCCTCTGAGATCAGGCACAAGACAAGGATGCCCACTCTCACCACTCCTCTTCAATATAGTACTGGAAGTACTTGCGATAGCTATTAGACAAGAGAAAGAGATCAAGGGCATCCAGATAGGAAAGGAAGAAATCAAACTCTCACTATTTGCAGACGACATGATACTATATCTAGAGAAGCCTAAAGCCTCTACTAAGAAACTCTTAGAAACAATAGACTTATACAGTAAAGTTGCAGGCTACAAAATCAATACCCAAAAATCCATGGCCTTCATATATGCAAACAATGAGGCAGAGGAAAGGGACATGAAAAAAGCAATCCCATTCACAATCGTGCCCCAGAAAATCAAGTACCTCGGAATCAGCTTAACCAAGGAAGTAAAAGACCTTTACAAAGAAAACTACAAAACGCTACTCCATGAAATCAAAGAGGACATGAGGAAATGGAAACATATACCCTGCTCGTGGATAGGGAGAATCAATGTTGTCAAAATGGCAATACTCCCTAAAGCATTATACAGATTCAATGCAATCCCTATAAGTATACCCATGACATTCTTCAAAGAAATGGATCAAGCAATCCTAAAATTCATATGGAATAACAAACGTCCAAGGATAGCTAAAACAATTCTTGGGAAAAAGATGATGGGAGGCATCACCCTCCCCAACCTCAAACTTTACTACAAAGCAGTAACAATTAAAACAGCATGGTACTGGAACAAAGGCAGAGCCATAGACCAATGGAACAGGGTGGAATATCCCTACACACAACCCCAAATGTATGACCATCTAATCTTTGATAAGGGAGCAAGAGATGTGAAGTGGAGCAAGGAAAGCCTCTTTAACAAATGGTGCTGGCACAACTGGACAACCACATGCAAAAAAATGGGTTTAGACCTTGACCTGACACCATGCACAAAAGTCAGATCAAAATGGATTAAAGACCTCAACATTAGACCACAAACCATAAGGTACATTGAAGACAAGGTCGGCGAAACCCTCCACGATATTGAAGATAAAGGTATCTTCAAAGGTGACACGGAACTAAGCAATCTAGTAAAAACAGAGATCAACAAATGGGACTACATTAAACTAAAAAGCTTCTGCACCGCAAGAGATACAGTGACCAGAATACAAAGACTATCCACAGAATGGGAAAGGATATTTACACAATACCCATCAGATAAGGGGTTGATATCAATGGTATATAAAGCACTGGTTGAACTCTACAAGAAGAAAACATCCAACCCCATCAAAAAATGGGGCGAAGAAATGAACAGAAACTTTACCAAGGAAGAAATACGAATGGCCAAAAGGCACATGAAAAAGTGCTCTGCATCACTAATCATCAGAGAGATGCAGATCAAAACAACTTTGAGATACCACCTCACACCACAGAGACTAGCACACATCCAAAAGAACAAAAGCAACCGCTGTTGGAGAGGATGTGGGGAGAAAGGGACCCTTCTTCACTGCTGGTGGGAATGCCGACTGGTTCAGCCCTTCTGGAAAACAATTTGGACGACTCTCAAAAAATTAGATATTGAATTCCCATTTGACCCAGCAATACCACTGCTGGGAATATATCCCAGAGAGGCAAAAAAGTACAATCGAAACAACATCTGCACATGTATGTTCATCGCAGCACTGTTTACAATAGCCAGAATCTGGAAAAAACCCGAATGCCCCAGAACGGATGACTGGTTGAGGAAACTTTGGTACATCTATACAATGGCATACTATGCAGCTGTTAGAAAAAAGGAGGTCAAGAATTTTGTAGTTAAGTGGATGGGCATGAAAAGTTTCATGCTGAGTGAAATGAGTCAGAAAGAGAGAGACAGACATAGAAAGATTGCACTCATCTATGGTATATAGAATAACAGAGTGGGAGACTAACACCCAAGAACTGTAGAAATAAGTACCAGGAAGTTGACTCCATGGCTTCGAGGCTGGCCTCACGTTCCGGGGAAAGGGCAACTCAGAGAAGCGATCACCAACTACATTGTAGTCGAAGGCCATGTGGGGGAAGGAAGTTGCGGGCTGAATGAGGGCTAGAGACTGAGCACAGTGGCCACTCAACACCTTTATTGCAAACCACAACAGCTAATTAGAGAGAGAGAACAGAAGGGAATGCCCTGCCACAGTGGCAGGGTGGGGTGGGGGGGAGATGGGATTGGGGAGGGTGGGAGGGGCGCTGGGTTTACGGGTGGTAGAGAATGGGCACTGGTGTAGGGATGGGTTCCCGAACTTTGTATGAGGGAAGTATAAGCACAAAAGTGTATAAATCTGTAACTGTACCCTCACGGTGATTCTCTAATTAAAAATAAATAAATTTAAAAATAAAATAAATAAATAAAAAATAAAAAAAAGAGAGTACTCTTTCAGAAGGGAAGAAAGATTCTTTCCATGAATACCACCACACACACACACACACACACACACACACACACACACACACACACACTCCTCAGTCAAATATAAAAATGCTACATCCTGAATGTTATTTTCCCTCTACGCGTTGCTGTGTGACTCGTGGTAGAGCAGCTGGCACAGGGCAGGTGGAGACTGCTCCCATTGTTTCTGTGTGGCAGCAGAAAAAACAACCTTGTTTTCGACAACAAGGGTTCATTTCCCCTTACCACAGCCCTGTGAGTTTTTTCTCAACCCCATTCTACAGATGAGAACACTGACGCTCCGATCTCAGAGGATCAGTCCATGTCCCAGAGACTCAGCTGGCCATAGGGTCTCTCATGCCTGATTAGCTGCCTTGGCTACCATCCTACAAACCCTCCGACAACCTTCTCCGCACTGTGCCCGGTGGTGCTAATAGCTGTTTTGTTTCTGTTAGAAAGGATTTTGCAGCATGTAGAAAATACACCAGTTCAAGCTGGTCTAAAGTTCCCGTCTCAGCAAACAGTGTTGAATGAGCTTGACAGGGGCCCCCACCTCCCTGCCAGTGTGGGGCATTTGTGCAGACTTAGCTCTCGGGATTCACCCAGGCCTCTGACGGGACCTCTGCTGCCCCTGCCCTCCTATGAACTGATTAAGAGCTGGGGGGAGGGATGTGAGGGGGTGGGTCGAAGGCCATGGAAGTTTGCTTACTGCCATCTGGTTCCCTCACCCGGTTGCAGGGCACCTCCAGTGTCCCAAGAAGTCCCCCCTGGGGGAAAGATCGGGCATGTGGAAGGTCCCAAGGGGACTTCTAAAGCGTTTCCTTGTATTATTCTACTGCGTGGTGATTGTGCCCTGTCTGCTTCTATTTTGTTCATCTTTAGAGGTGTTGTGTTGTATTCCAGTGTCCCTGTATCCCTCTTCTCTTCCCACTGTTTCCCATCCCTGAATCCTTCTTGTGTGTGTCAACTAATGACATTTATTTTGCCATCGGAGTCTCTGAGGCCATTTTCTTGCCCATAAATCCAGCTCTTGGCTGCTTCTACTGTCATTTCTGTCATTTCTGCTGCGGCATTATTCAATTTTCAAAACACTGCTTCTTCTAGATTAACTAGTTTTCATCTAATCAATGATTATGTGTCTCTCTAAAGCCAGAGGGAGGACAAAGCAATTGTTATATGAAATTTACTCTTTTTTCCGATAACTATTTTTCACGAGTCTCCAAAGGGCTCAGTTCTGCAGCTTCTGTCTTAAATCCATTTCATAGGAAACTCTGTGTGTTATGTATGTCCTCCGGCATACCAGCTCGTTGTGTAAAGAAAGATAAATAGGGTCCAGAGACGCGGTGTGGGGGGGCTGGGGGGATAGTACAAAGATGAAGGTGTTCACACACGGCTGACTCTGATTTGATCCCTGGCACCCATGTGCTCCATGGAGTGACCCCACCAAGAGTGACCCCTGAGCACAGAGCCAGGAATAAGCTCGAAATACTGCCGGTGTGGCTCAAGGCCTCCTTCCCTCAAATAAAGATAAATAAATAATGGAATGGGATTCACCCTCACACGGGGAGGGTCTCAGTGGAAATACTTCTCAGTATGTGGAGGGCGAGGAGCCTGGGAAGTCCTTGAGGAGAAGTTCAGGCCAAAGTACTTCTCCTCCAGGGAGGATACAGCCCGAGGACCTGGGTGCTTTGCTTTTCTTCTTTTTGGCTGTACCTAACCCCATCCACAGAGTCAAGTCTCGCCTTTTCCTTTGTGTCCTTCCTGTTCCCATCCTGTGATGACCCTTGCTCTTGGCCATCCCAATCATAATGATGCAGCCCCACCACCCACCCCAGGCCTCAGTGACGCCCAGCAAGCTGCACCTCCCTGTGTTCCTGGGTGCACAGGTCAACCACGGCTCGGCATCCGTGTGGGCTGGGCTCAGCCGGGAGGCTCTGCTGCCTCGGCTGGTTCATGTTGCCCCACGCCGGCTCATGATGCAGCCAGGCAGCAAGAAATCAGGGGAAATTGTTTGTTTTTTAATTAATAATCAATATGGGGGCCGGAGCGATAGCGGGTAGGGCGTTTGCCTTTCATGCGGCCGACCCGGGTTCAACTCCCAGCATCCCATATGGTCCCCTGAGCACTGCCAGGGGTGATTCCTGAGTGCAGAGCCAGGAGTAACCCCTGTGCATTGCCGGGTGTGACCCAAAAAGCAATATATATATATATATATATATATATATATATATATATATATATATATATATTATTCACAGTAGTGGCAAAACACATAAAAAGCTAGGGAAATTTTTTCTCACTAAGATGTTGCTGGTATAAGAGAAAAAAAGCTCTGGCTGCCTCTAACTGTATCTCATTACCCAAAGCAAGTCCCACTGGATGGGAATATACTCGAGCCACAATGAAATATTTGCTTTGTGATCACTTGAATTGAGACACTCGAGTTTTATTTCTAACATGATGACCACAATGGCAGGAAAGTTCCAGATCGGATGTCCTTGTCTGTCACATTGCTGCTGTTAGTAGGATGTGTTTCTCCCAGAATCCTTTACCTTGGCTCCCTAACTTCCTGGATGAAGTTTATTTTGTTTCTATCTCGAACTGTTTATTTTTAAGTGCTCATATGGAGCTGGTGATTTTATGGGCTCGGTGTTTGTTTTTCTTTGGCTAATTAAAATTTCAGAGGCAACAAATCAAATTTTAAAGGATGAGGCGGGGCTGTATAATTAAATCCAGTGGTTGCAGCAGGGTACAGCAGAGCGGAGGGCTCGATTTGTGATGTGAGTGGCAATGCCACCTGCCACGTGTGTGATCTGTTTATTAAAAGGAGAGGCAGAGGCTCAAGAGCACTGAGAGTTTGTTGTTTGCTCCCTGAAGTGTGAAGTTCAAACTCTTGTCTCTGCAGCATGGCTGCTGTGTTTCATTTACTCAGACCGAGCTGTGGTTCCTAACCTCGTGTCTCATCTGTGACGTAGTGAGGCAGTCAGAGGAAGTATGACTTACTCCAGCGCCGTCCTGGCGATCTGGTTCTTAAAGGAGAAACAGTCGACCACACGTTGTATTTGGGATCTCTCACTAAGACAGAAGGCCGAGCCTATACCAAGGGCTGTGTTGGCCATTTGCTAATCAAAACAGCTGTGGGCACATTCTCACATGTGTATTTGCGTTCCATTTCCTAAAGAAAGGGGCATATTGCTTTCCGCCACCTACCTTGGTGACTTGTGTCCTGGAGAGACTCACGGGCCTGGCCTTGGGCCTCTGTCTGGTGGTTTCCTGCAGTCTCTGAAGTGTGCAGGGTTTGCCTGGGGAACCAAAATTCTATCGAAGATACTCTCCCTCCATGTGAATTCTAAGGTAGAAATAGTCTCTGATTTCATTTCTCAAACTTAGTTTCCTCTCTTTCCCCACTGATGCTCATGTTCCTGTCACAGGGAAAGGTGGGTGGACACCAAGGTCTGCTCTCTGGGGTCCGATCCATAGTACAGTGGGTAAGGTGCTTGCCTTGCACACAGAAGACCCAGGTTCAATTCCCAGGACCCCATCTGGTCCCCTGAGCCCTGCCGGGAGTGATCCCTAAACGCAGTCAGAAATAAGCTAAGTGCAGCCGGGTATGGCCCCCAAAGCAAAGCAAAACAGAGCAAGACCTCCTCTTTTCTGGCTGCATCTTTCCACACTCTCTGAGCTCAACTTCTTCCCCTGTAAGCAAGGTCAAGGAGACCATCTGCTCCTCCTCATTGCCCCTATTGTGAGGTGCTGACATGCACCTTGCATCTCGCACCTCCTTCCTGTAGGGTTGGAGCAGGCACGTGCCACCCCAACTGTCCTTTCTGGAGGTTGTTGGAGGATCAACAACCTCCTGCTCTGATCGGTCAATCTCAAAGGACTCATCTAGGGCACAGCTGTAGCGAGCTGCGGTCATGACAGGATTCTGAGGACACTGCCAGCTGAAATGTGAGCTGTCTTCCCCTAGTGCACGAGCAATCTCTGAGGATCCTGAGCTGGACGACAAGGTAGAAAGCACGTGGCATCAAAGAGACCTAATCCAGGGAGAGAGCTCAAAGAACTGGAGTATGCAGCTTTGTCCTGTGTGTCCTTTGTGTGTAGGTCACGGTTCAGTCCTCACCTCACAGCTCAGATTCCACCCCTAAGCACCACTGGGTATGCTTCAAAGAAACCAAAGCGACCTGGAGTCTGACGATCCTGAGTCCTAAGGCCCAGGAAGGGCACAGAACACAGGATAGGCATGACATCAAGGTCTGCCCCAGGGCCAGGCAGCCCAGCTCCTCATTTGGGCATCACAGATCTGGTGACACGTGCACTACAAGAAATACGGCATCAGGAGCACTCTGGCTGTCGTGCACAAGTGCGCCCTCCTTGGGAACTGGATGAAGGCGCCAGTGAATGCACAATGCTCTTCCTCAGTGCCAGTAAGAGAGCTGATGGTGCAGCTCTGGAGCAGAGATCGGGAGGATCTGTCCAGGGGCAGCTGGGCGGCTCCTGGCACCTCTATACTTTCCTGCAGGATTGAGGCAAAGGTTTTCCATGTCAACCATAAATTGGGAGCCGGTGACCATCCTTCAGGCCTGCTGGCAATGGGAATGTCCAACCAGACTGGACGTACATAGCTGCTCAGCCTTCATTGGCCTTGTTTGGGGGGCTCATTCTGGGGGGGATGGGGGGAGGCTTGCAGAGACTGAGTTATGTGTCCCAGCTGTTTGGTGCCGACTGCAGCTGATTGCAGCAGGAGTAAAGAACATGCTGTGTTCCCCATGTCCCTACCCCAAGAGAGGGAAGCCTGCTCGTGTCCATGAGGATCCATCACAGCCTGTACCCACTGTTGCTTTTCGATCTCATGGCCAGTGTACAATGGTCCAACACTGTGCTCACCTGGTCCAACAATAAGGGTGTGTGTTGCTTGGCTCCTGGGATGGGGGTCTCCCCACAGCTTGCATTCCCACCTTCTGCTTAATTCTTCCTGCAGGGCTTATCTGGTGCCAGGAAGGATTCGGGACATGGGTCTGCTCACTCTTTTGTGTCCCCACCCTTCCTATTTGTACCCCATTGTAGGTTGACGGCAGGGCAAACCCTTTGCGGGTTGATCATCGTTTAGGGAAGCTGCATGGCAGGCAGTGTGGAGCCTGGGATGAAGAGGCAGAAAGCAGAGTCCTTAGTGTTCATGACTTCAGGCGACTTTGTCCAAGCACTTTAGGTCTCTGGACACCTTTGGAAAGTGGCTCTATATTTACGTGGCACCAGGGTCATTGGGGGGAAAGCACTCAACCCTGTGGGCAGGTCTGTGGCCGCCCAATTTCCTGTCCCAATGCCCACCTACCTTTCACCCCTGGACTGCAGTGCATCCTGCCGCCGCGTGGTACTGAGACTGGCTCAGTGGACTGTGGACTCCCTGTGGACTGTGCTGGCCCCTGATCTTCCAGGCGCTCTGCAGAGAAAAGAGCATTCGGTGCTCGCTCAGCCTGTCCTCCATCCGGGCCAGAAAGAACTGTACCACAAATTGTTCTGTACCTTTTGTGCCAGCTGAAACAAGCTGGATTCACCTCCAATCGAAACAGGGACGACCGGGGTGTGCATGTCCCCCCCAGCCAGGAGGCTGCTGCAGGAGACAGGGACGAAGAATGGAGGTCAAGGGCTTCAGAGCTTTGACCCCTCCGTGACCAGCCTTTAAATCCCATCAGAAATGGAAGTCTCCAGCACCCCTGAGGCTCCCAGCTCTGCAGGAACGGACGTTCAATTACTCTGCTCTGCTCTGGAAATGCTGGCAGATTGGAACACACATCTCCCGTGCTGGGCAGGGCTCTTCCTGGCCTTTGATTACATCTGGGAGGAGACCTCCCCTGGGGAGGGAGGGTGTAGGAGGGTCCTATTTGGGAATAAATGGGAGATCCTGCCTGTTCATGCATGCTGCCTGCCTTGGGCCACTGAAAATGCCTGTACCCTTGGTGGGCCCATGGACCGGAAGAGACCAGCTAGTGGGCAGAAGAACTCCCAGAGGGAAGAAGAGCTGCCCTAGAAATAAAGTGCTCTGGGTGCCCAGGCATTCCTGCTGCCCCCTCTGTGACCACCTCTGAGCCTTGGATGGAGGTGAACGAGGAGACAGTGCTGCATGTCCCTCCCTCGGGCTCAGACCAGGAAAAAAGACCCAAAGTCAAGTGAAATCACTTGTGTTTCCTCTGCTGCCCACTCGACTTTCTGGAAGCTTATGCCCCGGAAGAGAAAAACAGAGACTGAGCCTGGCCTCTCAAGAGCCACCATGCTCTCACCCCGTGTCCCTTCCCTCTTCCTGCACCTTGGTAGAGACTATCAACCCCACCCATGAGAAGCAAGCAGAGAACCCAGCAGAGCCCAAATGCGGAACGACTATGAAATCCCCTGTAGAGCAAGTTGGTTGGGAGAAAGACCGAGCAGGTCAACCCAGGGCTGTAGAAATCATTTTTTTTTTCCCCACCTGGATTCTAGGAGCTTCTGGGGTTGCTGAGAGGGGCCACACTTTGAGCCACTGTACATGACCAGTGGAGGGAGAGGCGCAGCCAGCGCATGCTCCCTGAGCTGGAAGAGCTGTTTCCCCCACCCCCAGCCCGGACAGTGGCTGCAGGGACAGGAGACAGAGCTCACAGGAGACACAGGCCCTAGTGCTCCACAGACTACCAGAACTGGGCACTGAGTCCAAGTCTCAGGCAAGGCCTGCTTTGGGAAGGCCCATCCCCCTGGCCCCTGTGATACAGGCAGGCAGACAGGGAAGGCCCCTCCCAAGGCAATGGCAGTGAAAGTCCTGGGAAGTAATAATATCTGATTGCCCTGAAGTTGCAAAAGCCAAGTTTGCTGAAAACAGGAACTGGGGCTTGACTCACCAGGGTGCCAGTAACAGACCCAGAGAGGCGGGACAAATAAAGGTGACAGACTTCAGCAGAGACAGGAACTGCAATCAAAGACTAAAAGAAGATTCACTGGATACTTCAAAGCTGCCCCTTTGTGATGATTCTGATCAAACTCCCACCTTCTGTAGAAAACTCCAGACCAAGGCAACCTCAAGAATAGCACTGTAGCACTGTTGTCGGTCGATTTGTTTGAGTGGGCACCAGTAACGTCTCTATTGTGAGACTTGTTGTTACTGGTTTTGGCATATCGAATATGCTTATAAAAACCATGGGGAGCTTGCCAGGCTCTGCCATGTGGGCAGGATACTCTCGGTAGCTTGCCGGGCTCTTCAAGAGAGACGGAGGAATCGAAACTGTGTCGTCTGCGTGCAAGGCAAACGCCCTACCCACTGTGCAGTCGCTCTAGTCCCACCCCAAAAATATGCTTATAAAAAAACAGTCATCGAGGCCACTCAAGGCTTTTTCATCTTTGACGAAGTCCGTACTCTCTCTTGAATGCGTTACTCTACCTTCTCCCACCTTCTCTCCCTCCTCTCTGTCAAAAAAACTCCAAATAAAATCTATTTTACTTCACTGCTTGTTTACTCCTGAAATTCTCTTCTGCGAGGTGGGACAAGACCCCCCCCCCCCAGGGGCCCTGATCACCAGGGCACACACTGACATCACCTGCACCAAGAGATGCAACACTGCATTAGTGCCAGTGAAGTGTGTCCAAGGCCAAGGGGCACAGAGGGGTGCCAGGCTGGGAAGAGAATGGAGAGGGTGCCTGTTTGATGTCATTTACTATGTCCACTTATGTCCACCTGTAAAAAGGGATGCACACGGCACGGAGTGTTGGTGTTTTATAAGGAATTGGCTATAAGTACAGCAGAAACAGCCTGAAAGAACTAAGACCACAGAAGGATTCCTAACATCCCTGCCTCGCTGGAGACAGTGACACTGGCAGAGTCAGTAACGCAAAAGCAAAGAAAAAGGAAGAACAGTGACGCCAACTAAACACCCGAGGCCTGAAGATTACCGCAACAAAGATGGAAAAGATGGAAATGACTAATCAAAGACCAGGATTAGTCTGTGTTCCAGAGGGAGTCCAGTGGAATGGGAGGGACATTTTTCAAAGTGCGGTCAGGAAGCAGTTCGGGCAGGAAATGGCATTGGTGTGTCCTTGAGATACCCTCACCCTGTGGTGAGGGACTGAACCCAAACCCAGGCTCTCTGTGAAAGCAAGTGCTCCAACCCTTTGAGTTATCTCCTTGTTTTTTTTGGTGTGTTATTTTAGTTCGGGTTTGGGGCTCCATCCAGTGGTGCTCAGAGCCTGCTCTGGGTGCATCACTGAGTAATGGGTCACTCTTAGGGGTGCTTAGGGGACCATGTGGTACCAGGGCTGGAACCCAGGCACTCTGTCCCTTTGAGCTCCCTCCTTGGTATAAATGTTTTTAAAGCCTCTTCATGCCTTCACAAACTCCTACCAAGACTAGAGCAAAAAATACAGAGTTTATCAAAGTATGGTAACATTTTTTTTCAATTTCAAGGATAATGAAATATCCCTGCCAGCATTCAGGAATGAAAAAAAAAATGATTGCCACAGTGAAACCTGGGCTGACAGCCAGTCTCTGTGCTCCCCTGCCCCCACATTAAATACAGAAGCAACTGGAAATTTTCACCCGTGTATTAAAGGGAAAATTTGTATGGTTCTTGAATTCTATTTTATTTTCGAATTTGAGTGTATTTTAATTTTATTTTATTCCATAATTGACTCTCATGGGAGAGGTAGGGAAAGGATATCACGTGACTAGAAGGACACAAAATGTAATATTCATAAATGTGTCATTTTCAGTCTATTTTTTTAAGGTTCTCTAGCAGATATTTGGATGAAAATCAGGTACTCGGGGTTGGTACAGTCATAGATCAGGGGACAAGAGCCTGAAAATCAATTAAATAGAATGAAGTTGCAGTATCTGGTGGAAGGTTTTTGTTACCAAATTAAATGTGGAAACCAAATTTTATTCTAGAAAAAGATGCAGACATTAGAAAACATGTTATTAAAAATATCACATTAAATTTATGATGACTAATGTGTTGAATAAGAAGCAGTAAAGTTGAGGTGTATAAATTTTCTTCTCACATACAAGGGAAGATGAGAACATGCAATTTGGTTACTTGAATTTGACACTGTAAAAAATGACAATCTAAAAGAAGAAAAATGCTCAATAAATGGAAAGATCCATTTATCCACCCATATACTTATGACAGCAACTATACACAATATACAATAAGCAAAGTGTAATTGGCTTCTATTGTTGGAAAGCAAGAAATCTTAAAACTTTAAAAAAATTTAACTCCCCTCTATAAGAGATAGTCTTGTTGACAAGACAAGCAGTTAGTAGAACTCACAGTTTAAGAACAAAAGGGAGAACAATCTTTTTTTTATTTCTTTTTTTAAAAAAAAAAATTATTAGTGAATCACCGTGAGGTACAGTTACAAACTTAAGAATGTTCATGTTTGCATTTCAGTCATACAGTGATCATTTACATCCCTCCACCAGTAACCATTCTCTTCCACCAATGATCCCAGTATCCCTCCCACCACCCCCACTCCCACCCCCCACCACCCCACCCTGCCTCTGCAGTAGGGCATTAAGGGAGAACAATCTTTAGCAAAACAACCCATACATCAAAAGTAACTCAAGACATACAGGAGTCCCTTAGATATTTCTTTTATTTGTCTTGTTTTTTTTGTTTTGCTTGGGAGGGGCATACACCAGCGGTGTTCAGGGGTACTCTGAGGGATAGACAACACAAGGAGGACCTTGGGGGACCACTTGCCATGCTGGGGGTGGAACCCAGGTCAGCCATATGCCATCCTCAATCGCTCAATCATCTCTCCAGGCACTGTGTTGAATATTTTTTATTTTATTGAATCACCGTGAGATAGTTACAAGCTTTCATGTTTGGGTTACAATCTCACAATGATCAAACATCCATCCCTCCACCAGTGCACATTCCCCACCACCAATATCCCGGGTATACCCCCCTTTCCCACCCTCCCCCTGCCTCTATGGCAGACAATATTCCCCATACTCTCTCTCTCTACTTTGGGCCATTATGGCTTGCAACACAGACACTGAGAGGTCATCATGTTTGGTCATTATCTACTTTCGGCATGCATCTCCCATCCCAACTAGTTCCTCCAGCCATCATTTTCTTAGTGATCCCTTCTCTATTCCATCTGCCTTCTCCCCTCTGCTCATGAAGCAGTCTTCCAGCTATGAGGCAATACCCCCAGCCCTTGTATCTACTGTCCTTGGGTGTCAGCCTCATGTGATGCTACTCTACACTGTGTTGGATATTTCTAAGACTAGCTTTTCTCAGGTAAAAGGCTTACACACCTGTGCACTCCCTATGGGACTGCCACATCTGTTTATCTGCTCTCCCCCGCCCCCACCCCTACCATACAAGCCTGCCCGGGCTTGTGCATCCTTCACACTCTCTTCCTGGATGCGACCATCCTTTTGGAGGACTTTTGTTCCCCTGCATGCAGATGACTTTTGGTCTATATTACCTCGTGGCCACACAGAGGCTGCCTAGGCACTGTTCTCTCAAGCTATTTCTGAGTAACTTCCAGTACACACACAACCAGAACTTTCTCTTCAGGTCTGTTGCTGTTCAGTGGGAAAATAAAGCCTATCCCAATTGGCTCCTAGTCTTTCACGCCCCACATTCAATGAATCATCCATCTTGTCAAGTGACCCTCATATCCTCTCTGTCCCTGCAATTTCTGGTGGGTTCCAAAGCAGCAAAGGGTAAGTTTTCTCAAGTTCATACTTAACCAGTTTCTGTCTCTGTTCCAATGCTTGAGTTGGAAGAATTGTTATCAAAAAAAAAAAATTTTTCTTATACCCTAAGACATTAAATATAGAATGAATTACCATAAAGTTCAGCAATTTAATTCCCGGGCACAAAACTCCCCCAAATGAAAATAAACATAGCCGTTATCTGTCCACCCATGTTCAACATTATTCAGTGACTGTGAGGCAGAAGCCAGGTGAGTGTCTGTGAGTGGCTGATAATGAAACACATGTGGTACACACACACGTGGAATAGCACTCAACCTCAAGAAGGAAGATAATGTCTCTGCATCCATGAGCCCTGGAGACAACGATTCACACTCGATGAACCTTTTATAGGAAGCTTTTATAGTGACTTCCAGGGACCAGAGAAGGTTAAGGAAGAGGGAGTTAGTGTCAAATGGAGACTGAGTCTGGAAAGGGGTCTGAAGAGGTGGTTGTGATACTTGTCTACCAGGATACTGAATTCAGTACCAATCAACACTGGGTAAAATGGCAACTTCTATGTTCCATATATTCTGCTACAATAAAAAAAAAAGAAGTTTAGAAAAACCAGTTATTCTCCTCACCATAGAACAAGTGGCTGACCTTCCGAACAAGCATCCTGCCCCCAGGCGCACTCCATCTCCTCCTACCATCCCCTTCCACCCCTTCCCCTCTTACCTCCCCCTACTCTCACCCAGAACTCCACAGACAGCCATCCGGGGAGCTTGTCAGACTTCAAACCCAAGGCCTTGGAATGAGGAATCTCCTGGGGTCTCTCCTCTCTCTCCCCTTAGCCTTCTCTCTGCCCTCCAATCACCCGAAAAACCCTGTTTCATTGTAATGAATTTTAATTATGTCTTAATATTAAGACATAATTAATGTTAATTATGTTAACATTATTAATGTTAATGTTAATTTTATTTATTATTGTGATCATTTTAAAATTGAACTGCTTTATAATATTATATCAGCTTTAGTTGTACTACAATATAATTCTACATTTGTAAATACAATCCTGATTAACATGGAAACTCTAGTTTCCATCTGTTACCACCATCCACATTCCCCTGATTTACCATGACCCCACCCTGAACACACAAACACACATGTGCACGCGTGCACACACACACACACACACACACACACACTCCCTTCCTTTCTCTGAAAACCATCACTAGTCTGTTTTCTGTACCTAGGAGTTCGGCTTTTACAGTTTGGATGATACCCCACAGTACTCAAGGATTACTCCAGTCTCTAGTTGGGGGTCACTCCCAGTGGTGGTCAGGGGGCCAAGTGATGCCGGGGATTGAACCCAGATTCCTGCAGGCCAAGCACGCACTCATCCCACTGAGCTATCTTATGGCCTGAGTTTGGTTGGTTTTTTTTTTGTTTTGTTTTGCCTAGTTTCTTCATCTTCTGCATAAGAGTGAGATCATAGATTATTTGTTTTTCTCTGCTGACTAATAAGTATCAAAATCGCCTCAAGCAAATGCCATCTGTGTTGTCACTTATGCCAGATATTTTCTTTTGTTCATATCTGCGTTTGTCTCCCATTGTCTGGTTGAGCCAATCTTTTTTTTTTTTTTTTTTTTTTTGCTTTTTGGGTCATACCCAGCCATGCACAGGGGTTGCTCCTGGCTCTGCATTCAGGAATTACTCCTGGCAGTGCTCAGGCGACCATATGGGATGCTGGGAATCAAACCTGGGTCGATCGTGTGCAAGGCAAACATCCTAGCCGCTGTGCTATTGCTCCAGCCCCTGGTTGAGCCCATCTTTATCAGTGCACACGGCACTTAGGTTGCTTTCAGATCTTGGTGCCCATGAAAGTGCTTCAGTGAACACAGGAGTGCATCTTTTCATGTAAGAGCTCTCATGTTCTTTGGATATAGGGATTGAATCGGAGGTTGCTACCAGAACTCCTTCTAGAACCAACCCTTCCGCCTCTCCCTCATGGGTTTACCAAGCCTTTCCTGTTCAGTTGGAATTAAAATGGCTCATTTGCGGCTCTCCTGAGAACAGGGTTGAAACCTTACTTCTGTCTCTCTGTGTGGTGGCAGAACAGAGTCAGCCACAATAACCACTTGTTATTGTTGTTTATTACTGTTATTCTGTTTCTGTATCTTATTATTATTATCATTTAATTTTTTTCATTTATTATTAGATTTTCGGGTACCACCTGGGTGTGCTCTGGTCTAACTCTTGGCTCTGTACTCAAGAATCACGCCTGGTGATGCTTAGGGGACCGTATGTGGCACCGGGTATCAAACCCAGGTTGACTTCAAACAACACAAGCACCTTACCAGCTATACTATCTCTCTGATTGGTTATTATTTCTTGAATGAGGAAATCAGTCTTTTGATAGTAAAGACTAATCTTGTTTTAAAACTGTTGCGCTGTAAAAACAATTGATGGAGACACAGTTCTATTACAGACTGGCTCTTAGTCTTCGACAAATCAAATAAATCCCTAAAATAAGATACAGATCATAAGTATAAGGCCACATAATATAATTTAATTGGTAAATATAATTGTGTGTAAAACTGACCCTACAGGTATGGTACCATAACGGAAAAGTCCTTAGGTGCCGAAAAATAGCTCCGTAGGCCACAGTCCAGAATCCACAGAGAACACTGCATAATAAAGTAAAAAACAGCATGCCTTGAAGAAAGAAAAATTGTAGCAGCATAAATAAAAATGGGACATAAGAAGTACCAAGAGAAACTTTATATTGTGGGACTATTGGGCAAGTTATATGACAATATGACAATCTTTTGACTGGTTTCTGAAAAAATACTCAAAATTCCAGAATTGGCTCCAGAAAAAAAAAAAATCTGAAAGCTAAGTGAACTGATAATCATGGAAGAAATTCTAGCCAGTAATGTGCCCATATTATTTTATAGTGATTTGTTTCAAAGTTGTAAAAAATACCTATTCTGACCATGTGGAATTAGTGGAAAGCATATGAACTTAATTACTCTTGCCCACATGCTGTTTTCCTGGTAGCTGAATCAAAGGAAGATGAAGGATTTCCAGAATCTGCATCTCTCCGTCCCTGTCAAGTTCTTTCACTGAATTGGTTCCTGACCCGTTCTTTTCATTGAATCCTGAATTATCAAATTCTCAGCAGGCTAAAGGCCTCCGGTCCTTTGGAGGGCTTCTTGGAAATGGGAGCTTCTGTTTTCCTGGTCTCTGATTTGTCACCCTTCATTTCAGCCTCTGTGACAGAGTCACACTTTCTCTTCCGTCACACCGGGCATTTTGCCAGCTTGATACTGCCCCAACCATGCTCACAGGTCAGATGCACGGGGATTTACACCAGGGCCCAACCCTGAGTGCATCTTAAGACTCACATGTAGAGCTGATACATCGTGAGGCAGAAAAGAACCCACTTGCCTCGCCCCTCTCTGTCGCTCTTACTCATATAGTTGGCTGTGACCGTGTGCAATTTAGATTTCCAGTCAGATTCAGGAACACAATTTGATTGTCTGAACAAGGGGCTTATTTAAAGTAGGTAATAAATGTTCTACAGAGAAACCAGGGAAAGAGAAGGGCCTAAACATCATCATTTTAGGTCATGAAATGGTCTCATTGTCATTCAGACTAACAACATGCTATTTCTGGATTCATTCTTTGACTAGGTCAGACTGTAGAAAAACCAGATTTCGTAGCTAACAAGGTTGTTTTTGTTTTTGTTTTTTCCATTCAAATTGCATGCCCTTCATGGGTTAGCTCCATGTTGTATGCCTCCAAGGACCTGGACAAAGAAGCAGCCCCTTGCCAGGAGGTGCTGTTGTTGACAAAGAAAAAGACAAATGAAAGAAAGCACACTCCACTTTGGTCTTTGATCTGTCACTGCCCTCATTTAACTGTCCATGAGCCCAAGAGCTAATTCTTTCTCAAGGAGAGGAGAACAACTGAAAATAATAAAACCTGTGACAGCCTGCATTCACTCACAGATATTTATTTTTTTCCCTTTAGCCACAAAATATCATCATCGCTTCCCCAAGGGAGACAGTGCACATTCCCAATTCAATTACGAAGTCAAACCCAGATCTAGAATCCGTGTGATAGTCATAGATCTGCACGTGGCTGCTCTTGATCTCGAGACGTGTGAGCTAAACAAGACAATATTCCCTTCCCTCCTCTACTTAAAGCATAGAAATGGAATAGGGTGCAGCCGACCTCCTAAACCATTCCCAGCTGGAAAACAGTTCATGGGGGACTCCGAGCAACGCAAGGCTCAGAGCAATCCCACGCTCCCTTTGGTCAGATCCTGGACTCACCCAATACTCCTTGATCAGACCCTCATTCTGCTTGCTGGCAGTTGCTCTGAATTTCGTTGCAGGGTTTGAAGCCTGATTCCCAACTGCTCCCTCCATCGTCCCCCTATTTTGTACTTATGGGATGAGGGCAGGGGGAAATCTGCCAAGCCTGGGACCTGAATAATGCTCCTCATAAAGGCTTGTCTTTGCAAAAGTTTGGATTGCAGTCATCATTTGAAGTTTGAACCCAACGATCACCACAAATTTTTATAATTTGAAGTATTTTATTTCCTGTCTATCTCTTGGCCATATTAATTCTCTCAAAAGCTTCATCATATTATTATCTATTCCTTTCCAATGGGGTTGTGCTAATAGCCACATCCACAAGTTTTTCCAAAATACACCTCTCTCTAAACTAAGTACCCCAAATATTGGGAGAGCCACCTAACATATTTAGAGGTCTTAACAAACTTTGATTTATTGTAAGAGGTCTCTTTTATTATTTAACACATTTATCAATTTCTTCTCTTCCTTAGTGGGTGTGAGTAAAAACTGCTTCTTTCAGTCCTGCAAGACAGGAATTTTAGGTTATCTTTTGTGGAGAAATGGGGGCAGGGAAGGCTGGGAGAGGAGGTGGTTGAATAAGTCTCACCTCCTCCAACCCAGCTAATTGATCTTCATTTCCAGTTAGTAAACCAACCAGCTATTTCTTGACAGATGCAGCCAGCAAACGCTTCTGCAAACTTCTTCTTCTCCTCCTCCTCCCCCTCCTCCTCCTCCTCCTCCCCCTCCTCCTCCTCCTCCCCCTCCTCCTCCTCCTCCTCTCCCTCCTCCTCCTCCTCCTCCCCCTCCTCCTCCTCTATCTTCTTCTTCTCCTTCTTCTCCTTCTTCTTCTTCTTCTCCTTCTTCTCCTTCTTCTTCTTCTTCTTCTTCTTCTTCTTCTTCTTCTTCTTCTTCTTCTTCTTCTTCTTCTTCTTCTTCTTCTTCTTCTTCTTCTTCTTCTTCTTCTTCTTCTTCTTCTTCTCATTATTATTATTATTATTATTATTATTATTATTATTGTTACAGTGGGTAGGGCGTTTGCCTTGCACGCGGCCGACCTGGGTTCAATTCCTCCATCCCTCTTGGAGAGCCTGGCAAGCTACCAAGAGTATCCCTCCTGCGCGGCAGAGCCTGGCAAGCTACCTGTGGTGCATTCGATAATGCAAAAACACTAACAAGTCTCACAATGGAGACATTACTAGTGCCCACTCAAGCAAATCGATGAACAACAGTACTACAGTGCTATTATTTTGAATAAAGTGTAGTTTGAGCCACACTCGGCCCTGCTCAGAGATTATTCCTGGCTCTGAGTTTAAGTATTACTCCTGCTGGGACTACGGGGACCATTTGGGGTGCCAGGGATGGAGCCCAGGTCAACCACGTGCCAGGCAAGAGCCCTACCCACTGTACTATCTCCCTGGGCTGCTTTTCTCACACTTGACTACTTCACGTTCTAGATTCCTTGGCAGCAGATCCATCTCAGGTAGACAGGCAACACTGTGGCAAATGTGTTGCTTCTGCGACCTTTTCAGCCTTCAGTAACAGTTTATTCACCTCCCACTCTCTATCCAGGGTGGCTGTGTTTCAGAATCCTCTTTATGGCAGCCTCTCGTCTCTGTGTACTCATTTCTGCGTTGTTGACTCAAACCAAGATAGTCGCGGGAGCAAGCCAAGTCTCTCGGTCTATACCACAGAGGACATTTTTCAGCGTGCTCCTTCCTGTATGGGAAAGCTACATAGTATCCTCTTTATCCTCCCCAGGGACCCCCCCACCAAGGAAAAAGCCCTACATTGCGGGGAGAAGGTGGAGAGACACGCCATTCTTGTGGCAGAGGGAGAACATGGGGGAGCCAGTCATGAAGCTCACAGCTGAGTTGGCTGTGGCGTATGTGACTTCTACTCAGGCTTCTTGAGGGCGGCACTCGCCTACCTGGTAGGAGTGCACCGGGCAAGTAGGAGGCCTCCCACTGGAGGGGAGAGTGGGGGCTGCTCCCCTCCCCTGCTAGGCCCTTCCGCAGGGACACAGCATCTTTAGAACAAGCTCTCCACTGGAAGCCGGAGGAGGGTGCTCGCTTTTTGGAGAGTTGTGCATTTTTAGACGCATGTGCATTGTCTGAAGTTTGACGCGGCTCCAAAGTACATGAGGTGTGGAGGGGTGACGGCAGATGGCTGGATGAGTTGGAAACCAGACTAACAGGAGGCCTTTTTTCTCTCTGGGAGGCTACACTAAGGGGTATGTGGAGGGCCCTGCAAATTCACAGCGTGCGTGGTGCTGACCTGCTCATCCGCCCAGCCCAGGGCAGCGACATGCTCCAAGCTAGTGTCCCTCTGCTGGAAACCGCCCCCCCCCCCACCCACTGCTGGTGGCCTCTCACCCTCTCCCTCCTCCTTGTCTCCACAGTTTGACATGCAAAGGATAACTCTGGAAGAGCTGAAGCACATCCTCTACCACGCCTTCCGAGACCACTTAACAATGAAGGACATCGAGAACATCATCATCAATGAGGAGGAGAGCCTGAACGAGACGTCAGGGAACTGCCAGACAGAGTTTGAGGGAGGTGGGTCCCCCTCCCCCCCCCCCCCCGCTTCCTGCTGCCACTGTTCATGCATGGGTCAGCCCTCCACTGTGGCAAGAAAATGGGATTGGCGCTCCTGAGCTGCATCTGCCTTCCCTGTGCAGAGGCCAGAGCACATGGCTGAAGTCTAAGGGTCCCCAAATGATTCTTTCTTCTCTTTTCCCCAAACACTGCTTTCGTGCAGGCCTGGTCCTGACCCCCCCCCCCCCACCCCTGCTGTTGTGCAGGCATTCTGCTGTCAGGGCAGATGAGGGCTCTGCCTGTTGTGGGTAGGGGGACTCTTGGCTCTTGGATCACGTCAGGGGGCCTGACTGGTGACCACAGGCAAAGCAGGTATTTTTTTGACTGTGCTTCTCGTTTATAGCAGGAAGGTAAGAGTCAGGGACATAGCTCGGTGGTAGAGCACTTGCCTTGCTTGGTAAAGCCGTGAGTTCTGTCCCTGGCAACACCGCGGTACAAACAAGTAAAAAAAAAAAAAAAAAAAGTTGAGATAATTACACCTGTTTCCCAGGAGCTGTAGGAACAGATCCTTCCTGAACACACAGTGCCGAAAGAGCCCTGCCCATGACATATGGCTCAGGCTCAGAAGAAACACAACTCCCCGCAGGGCTGCAAAGGAGACCCTTGGAAGAGATTGTTCTTGGGCTTATGACAGAGACCTTAAAAAAAAAAAAATCAGCCTACTTTATCCCCTCATCAGCAGAGAGTTCCAGGAAAGCTAAGTCATATAATCCCACACTCCAAATTTGAACATCAGAGCTGCAGCTCCGAGTATGGGTAAAAAAAAAAAAATTTAATTACATTCAAGGCTGCAATTTCTTAAAGAGGTCTCCTCGTTTTTTCAGTTCCTTTCTCTGAACGTTTAGACAAGGCACTGTGTACAGACGAGCTGCTGCCTGATGAGCCCCGACCCAGCCCCCGAGAGGGTGGGGAGGCCTCTGGGCTTGAGCTGGGCCATGGGGTCCCAGCACCTTGCTCAGAACCTGGGCTGTCCCATGATGGCACTTCACCTCCGTGGTGACAGACGAAAGTAAATCAAGCAGGAAATAGTTCCTGGAGGATGGGTTAGCTGTGAGAGCAATGCCCCTTGTCAAGGAATTCCAATTTTGTTTTAGGGATTTTGTTTGGTTTTTCATTGCTCTGTTTGTATGTTTGGGGACCAAGCCCAGTGGTGCTCAGGGGTCATTCCTGGCAATGCTCGGGGGGACTAGGTTATGCCAGAGATGGAAACCAGGGTTGGCTCATTCTGTGTGTTTTCTCCCTAGCTCCTAGATCATTCACATTTTTAATATTCAGATGTGCTGCATGTTGGGGCTGGAGCAATAGCACAGCGGGTAGGGCATTAGCCTTGCACGCGGCCAAACCAGGTTCAATTCCCAGCATCCCATGTGGTCCCCCAAGCACTGCCAGGAGTAATTTCTGAGTGCAGAGCCAGGAGTAACCCCTGAGCATTTCGAGGTGTGACCAAAAAAGAAAAAAAAAAGAAGTGCTTCGTGAGGGCATGGTGAGATAGTGCAGTGGGATATCTCTATCACTAAAGAAAGAGTACAAGACATTTGCCTTGCACACAGGCAACCTGGTTTCTTATCCCTGGCACTGTATATGGCCCCTGAACCCCTTAAGGAATGATCTCTGATCACAGAGCCAGGAGTAAACCCTGAGCACTGTCAACTGTGGTCCAACACTTTTCTACTTCACCACCATAACCCGAAAAAGTGATGCAAGTAACAACAAAACCAGTGGTGGTCCGGAAGGCTCTCGGTCTCCCCACTGAGCTGGGTCTTCCCCAGGGTAGGAAGGTCACGGGTGAGGAGGGCAGGGACCAGGCATCCCCCTGGCTTTGCTGCTCCATCTGTGTACTCTGAGGGTGGCAGCACTCTGGGCTCTGTCCCCCACTTCCCTGACCGTTGCAGCTGGGCAGGAAGAACAGAGCCAGCTCAATTTCTAGCTGGGCCTTTGCTCTGGGCATGTTGCATTCAGAGAAATGTCACAAGTCTCAGTTCCTGGGGAGGAGTCCTGCTGCTCTGGGAAGTGCCCCAAATTCTGAGCAGCGTCTTCTGTTCTTCAGATGCTCATGCATTTGCAGAAGTACCTGGTAGGTTTGTTCACGGTCTGGCCAAGACGTCTTACCCCACACGACATGGACAGCAGCAAACCTTCGGGGGAAAATTGATGAGCCCCGGGCCCTGTGCCAACTGCTTTAAAATCCATGAGCTTAGTTCATAAGAGAAAGTGTCTTTTGTCTTTAACACACGGCTTTTTAGAATGGTCTCTGTGGCCTGGGTTATGTAAGCTTGTTGCGTGGCAGCGGGACTTCTGGTTTGGTTTTGAAATACCCAGTTTGTGCTGTTTGGATCCCAACTCGTTATGTTGTGTGGGGAACACAGGGGCTTCCAGGTTCAGACGTGTTCTAGGTGTCCATGCAGAAATGTCATGTCACCCTAGCACTGCCCAGGGCCTCCCCCACCCCCCCGGTGGATCTGGACACTGTAGTGATGCCCAGACACAGACCCTGACGCTGGAGGGCAGGTGCCTGTGCTGGCCTTGACCTCCTCCCTCGCACTAGCTTCCGGGCCTGCTGCCCATGGCCTCCCCTCCGCCCAAATTCGAAGCAGCCCGGCATCTCTCTTGCTTCTGAATCAGCCCCTTGGCCCTGAGGGTGCTCAAGCCCCCCAAGTGTCAGTTCCTCCATATCCCTCACCCCCGTTGCATGCCCTCCTTGACCCATGTGTTCAACCTGTGTCCTCAGAAACATCTCAGTCCCCGCCACCTGTCAGCGCCTGCTGTTCCAATCTCAGCACAGCCAGGCCCAGGTTTGGAGGGCCTTGCTCACCCCCCTGTCAAGGGACGGGGTCTTCATGAGAAACTGAGTCTTTTCCATAAGCCAAGCTGGTGAAAGGGATGGAGTTAGGGGCCAACCCCAGGCCCCACTCAGCTTTCTGCCCTGCCACCCCACACCGGAAGTACTTTCCTCCACCCCTATGGGAGCTTTGCTGCAGCAGATCCACACACTTGTGCAAATTTATTCCTCTCTCAGGTGTGATCCCACCCCCCCCACACACACACCTGTATAGATTCACTCCTCTCTTAGGTCTGGTTTACACTCCCCCTCCCCACACACACACCTGTGTAGATTCACTCCTCTCTCAGGTCTGATTTACACCCCTCCCCTCCCAACACACACACACACACACACACACACACACACACCTGTGTAGATTCACTCCTCTCTCAGGTGTGACTCCCCACCCCCCACACACCTGTATAGATTCACTCCTCTATCAGGTGTGATTCCCCCACCTACCCCCCACACACACCTGTGTAGATTCACTCTTCTCTCAGGTGTGATTTTCCCCCCACAAACACACACCTGTTCAGATTCACTCCTATCTCAGGTGTGATTTCCACCCCCCACACACACACCTGTGTAGATTCACTGTTCTCTCAGGTATGATCCCCCCCGACACACCTATGTAGATTCACTTCTATCTCAGGTGTGATTCACACACACACATACACACACACCTGTGTAGATACTCCTCTCTCTCTCAGGTCTTATTCCGCCCCCCCCCCCGCCACACACACACACACACACACACACACACACACACATATATATACACACCTGTGTAGATTCACTTCTCTCTCAGGTGTGACCTCCACCCTTACACCTGTGCCGATTCGCGCCTGTCTGGGATGGGCTACCCCAGAGCTTAAAACCCCTGCATTACTTGTTTTCCAAGAAAGAAATAATGATGAGTAAAATTTAAAGATTCAGAAGAGCATGTCCCTTCAAAGATGAGGGAGCAAATTCCTGTCTAAGCAGAGGAGAAGGTTCTGGCACTTGGAGGGAGGACTGAGGATTTTCAAGCTCAGTGAAGCTGGGGTAGAGTGCAAGAGTGTTGTGTGGGACAAGTTCAAAGATGCTGCTGAGGCAACCCCTGTCGCACTGAGAGGCTGGGATCCAGGGACGACATGTTGTCAGTGCCACTCAGTGCAGTGGTTCAACATCTGACCCTCAGAAACCGCCTCTGATACTTTTCCAAAGATGTTCAGAGTCTGAGCACTGAATCGGGAAATGATCATTACTCTTCATGTGTGAAAGAAAAAGAACAGAGACCAGATCAGGAGTCTGAAGACAGTGGCATCCCGATGGGAAACGTTTGTGGGTCTCTCTCCCTCTTGGTTTGGTTTTACCTGTTTGGTTTTGGGCTGGACACATCCACAATCTCTCTGGCACCGCAGCCTCCCTTCTGCTCTGTGACCGTAAGCCAGCAGCACTGTCTCCGTTCGCCCCTCACACTGGGTGTGAGGGAGACTCATTCAGCACAAGCTGCATGTGGAGCAGGCGCTGCCTACCCTGTGGACATGATGGGCTTGGGGTCATTGGACCTGCAGAATTCTGGGCTCTCTGACTTACCTACTAATTAGCAGCGTCTCTGCCCCCAGTCCAGTGAGAACATTTGGCTAAAGGTAGGATTTTCAGGCAGTCCTAATCCACTTATTCAGCTAAATTACTCTCAGGGTACTTAGGCATAAGCTATAAATATCTGTGTTCTAATTCTTTGGAAAAAAATAATCAGGTTAGAGGTGGTGGAAATATTCCCAACAGGCTGAGTGCCTGTTTTTCATGCAGGAGGCCCAGGTTCGATCCCCAGCACGACATGGTCCTTGACCACCACCCAGGGTGGCACCCTAGTACAGAGCACTTCTGGGTAGGGTCCAAAATACCAAATAATCCAAACTAAGAAGTTAGCAAGTCAGCATCCACCAAGCAAGCAAGGCTCAAGCTTGGGTAAGTCCCACAGGCCCATTCTCCTCTGCGCCACCTGAGAGCGCTGAATTCCCGTGGCTTCTGTCACCTCTTCTTGTCACCAGACATTTAGTGTCGGGCAAACACGAGCGCAGAGACAAGTTCCCATTTTATATCAGGTTCCAGGTGCTGCCTTATATGGAACTGAGTGGCCCATGATTGGGGCATCCATTGACCTGTCACTAGGGTCTTGTTGTGTTCTGATGACTCAGGTGTGTTGGGGGCTGTCCTCTGTGTGGGTGCAAGAGGCTGTTCCTATATTCCAGGAGTGGCAGGGGAAAAGGGGGTATGCAGAGCACACCAGAGGGCTGGGCCTTGCTATCATCTTGGGCTGGCCTGTTGGCATGACCTGAGAATCAAGTTCTGTGGGGCCTGAGGTGCAGATGAGGAAACTGAGGCTTGCTGAGGAGGAGGAGGATGTGTTCAAAAGCAGAGAGTACGTAAGGACAGTAGCTGACCCGATATGGTAACGGGTCCTGCAACTCTTCCCCAAGCTTCAGTCGTTTCCGACTCACCATCATCTTTATTTCCATTTCCTTGTTGCCCATGGAAGCATCACAGATGTGGACGCTGAGTGGAGGTGCAGCAAGATCTCTGCGTGAGCCCTTTCAGAATACTCCCACAGGTGTTATCCCGCAGTGGGTACACCCTGTTATATTCCACCAGACGTCTCACATAGGTAGGGGAGAAAGGCAGAAACACCAACCGGGAAATAAATCATGTCTGTGAGAGATTCAGCTGAGCTACTGCACCTCAGTCTGAGAGAAGCAAACTCACAAAGAGACAAGCATCACAAGAGGTGACCCAGGCCGCTAGCTGACGAGGGCCATGGCCCTGACCAGCGGGTGCTCTTCCCAGGCCCCTGCGGACTGGCTCTGTCAGGGATGTGGTTCCACAGTAGAGCACCGGCCTTGCACACGTGAGATCTTGGGTTTAATCCCCAGCACCACTAGTAAAAAAATAAAAAGGTGAATTGGGGCTCTGTGGAAGGTCAGAATTTTCAGCCAAACCAGCACGGCCATCCCTGTGGAAATCACAGCAGGCCTGGGGTTGGGGGCCAGGGGGGGGAAGGATTGCAGGGAGTCCCATCTCGCCGTGCCTGGAAAGGTCTGATGTCTCATCACACCCCACCCCTCTCCTGCCCACCTACCCCGGCCAAGCCTTTCCTGAGCTCCAACCTGCCTTCTTCAGGCAGGCAGGAGGCGAAGGTGTTCCTGAGTCCAGGGCAGGAAAGGAGACAAATATGCAAAAGGGCTTCAGGGCTTGAGACAAACAGGATTTCTCAGGGCTAGGGGTTAGTGCAGGGTGGGGTCTTGCACAACCTGACCTGGGTTGAATTTCCAACACTGCCTGACACCCCCCCTCCCTGCCCCCAGTATCCTCAGGTGTATCTCTGGAGGCCCCTGTGCATCACCAGAGTAGGCCGAGTGGTTCCATGCGAACCTGTAGGGAAGATTTCTGGATCCTTGAGTGAAGGACGAGGGGCCTGGAGAGCTGTTCCTGAGTTAGGAATTCAGCACCGGCCTCTGATCAAGCTTGGCTTACAACCAGGCTCTCCACACAGGGGGTCTCTGGAGAAAGGCCCCGAAATGACTGTCAAGAGCTTCATTTTATTTGTGAAATGGGAATCACCTTGTGACCTCCCTTATGTGGTTGCAATTTGGTACCCGGTCAACATGTTTATAAATACTCAAAACAAGCCAACAAACAAACCCCAACAGGGCCTGGCCCCCAGGTCTCCCCTCTTTGTCATTTTTAATGGCTGTCCTTATGGAATATCTCTGACTTCTCAAGATACTTGGCTTCAACAGCAGAAGCTCAGGAGGATCCCCTGGGATTAAACAAGAGCGACCCACATGACAGGGGAAGGAATGGGGTGGGGGGGGGTGGCCCGGACCAAGGAGCTCTCTCCCCACCCACTGCATGCACACTTCCCCGCATTGCCTCTGCTCTCCATGCTGGCTTCCTTCTTGGGTTTCCTTCTCTCCTGAGCTTCACTCATCTCTGTTCTAACGAGGGACTGGGAGCCAACCCTCTCCTCCCTATAGAAAGGCAAGAGTTTGGGGACTACCCTAACCAGTCTGTTTGGTTCTGGTAGGAAGGGTGGGGCCAGGATTGAGAGTTCCAGCAGGCGGAGAGTTACAGATCAGAGAGACAAAGGGGAATGTTGTTGCAAGAAGGGAAAGGGCGACTGGGAAGACCCAAGCCCTTCCTGGTCAGTACACCCAGAAGCTGACGGTGGGGCCTTCAGAGCAAGACCCAGCTGTCTGGTTCTGGAACCTGAGGTGACTGGTAAGTGTTTCACCCACAGTAGAGGGGAGTCTCTCTTCTCAACACTGGCATCTGATGCACAGTTGCCCCCGACACCACATCTCCACCCACCCCCATGTCCTACTGGGTGCTTGGACCTGTCCCTGTCCCCTTATCTCGGGGTGGAGAGATTTCTGTTTTAGGAACTCCTCATCAGTGGTGATGCCAGGGTAGAAACGCCCAGTGCCACAGACTCATGTCAGAGCTGGAAGATCCCAGCACCTGTGAGGCCACATGAGGCACCGTCTCATGGTGAGACCAAGTGGGTTTCTGTGTAGATGGGGGTCAATGGACAACCACACAGGGAATGTGGACAGGAACACACTGTGTGATGGGAGTCAGCAGGCACCCCCCCCCCGGGAGTGTAGACATGGCCATGCTGTGTAGGCAGGGGTGGATGGGCACCCACGGGTGCCACATTGTGTAGACAGGGATCAGCAGACGTGCAGGAATCTGAAGTGCATCTTTGTATGGCTCAACTTCATGGTGCAAAGCAAAAGAACAGAAGAGAGTGAGCACAGAAGTTTAGAAACTTGGGAATTAGAATCAGCCCGGGCTCAAACAGCCTGGAACAACTGACAGAAATGAGGGACGTTACTTGGCACGAGGCCTTCAGCTGGGAAAGTGCCCACTAGCCTGGTCAGAGAAGGGCTTCAAAGGGAAGCAGTGAGGGTCTGGTTTATGCCCAGCATGTACAGTTTATATGCAGCTCACATACAGTTTATATATATTCTAGGAGTGTTTTCAGTAAAGGCATACATATTTGTGAGCAAGAAAAGCAACGCATGTGATTGAAGAGCACAGATATGCAGCACATGTATGTACGTTTGCTCAGTGTGGTCATGAGGAACGAGGAGGCTGGCCTTGGGAGGGCTCCACTGGATAGTCCCCTCTGGTCATTCCTGTCCCACCAGTATCCTGGAATCCTTATCAGTGCACAATTGTTCTAGAGGTGCCACTTTGGCTCAAACAGAGCTAACAATGCAGTGAAGGAGAGTCTTCCAAGGAGAGGCCGTCACCCGCCAATCTGCAAGCATAGGGTCCGTAGGGCCCATCTATTCCAGCTTTTCCTAACCCCAGGGAGTCCTGCTGTCTCTGGGAGTTGGGAAAGGGGCAACGTTAGATAAAACCTCATCGTAAGTCAGTACCCTGGGACTCTACTCAGTGGCTTCCAGACTTCTTAGCTGTGCACACGCAGCCCGAGAAGGACCTAGGTGCAGGACAGCCAGTGAAGCCCATCTTCCAGGCTTATAAGGCAGAGTTAGCACTCAACAGCAGCCACAGAATTTCAGTGTCCTCACAGAGCCTCAGGCCCACAGCAAGGCAGGTCAGATGGACACGGATGTTTTGGTAAATCAGCTGAGATGTGGGGAAATGGTGATGGGTCTGCTCCAAAAACATTCCTTGTTTACTCTGCCAACCTCAGAGGTAGGGATCTCTCCCCAGCCCAAAGGCTTGTCTACTCCAAAGAGAAATTTCTGAAACTGGAATAGTGACCCGAACAGTCCACTTTATCGGGGGAAAGGACAATGCAGAGCAGGGAGAGCAAGAGAGTGCAGGGAGGGAGCCGTTCCCCCCCTGCACCTGGTCCTCTTTGGGGACGTGGGTCTTCTGGATTGTGCCGAGCCCCAACAGCTGGATGTGAGTCTCTTTCCTGGATGCACAGGAAGGAGATGATGATCTGGCCAGTGGAGGGGTTGGCACCTCCTTTCCTGATTCAGTTCCAGTGCTGAGGTTCAGGGAGATGCACTCGACAATCTTCCAGGTCTTTTTCTCAAGCCGCCTTAGCTAACTTGGACATTTCTGGGTTTCGTCGGTGAGGATTTAACATGATGCAGAGAGATGCATACCTTCTCCCCCACGGGACTAGGACACTTACAGGCTGCACCCGCCGTGTTCTGGGTGCCTGCCCCTCACTGTCACCTCCGCCTTCTTCAGTCCAAGTCCCACTTTCCTGGAAACTTGGTTGTGGCCCGTGGGATGATGGTATCTATTTCCTAACAACACAACTTTCAGTGATGGCCCAGGAAATAGTGCCATTGAGCCACAGGGCGGAAGTTGGACTCATGATGACCTGGTTCCAGTGTCGTCAGTTGAAAGCTTGAATGCTCACTGGACTTGGATCCGGGATTAAGATTTGCGTGACCTCAAGAACAAACCTGTTAGCTCTTCAGGCGCTTCCTGCCCCTTATCTCTCCCCTCCTCCTGCTTTGAAGGATTTTTAGATCAAAGTGGCAGCCGCTCCCCGGGGGATAATCCTGTGGCCTGTAACCTTGTTTTCTAAGTGTCCTTCACAAAAAAAAAAAAAAAAAAGGGCTTCAGCAGAAACTTCCTCCCAGGGTCCAATCACACACTGATTCTTTCCCTTAAGCCATCATCAGCCCTCAGGACAGAGCGGAAAGAGATTGCCTTCGTGCACCGCTTCACGCTGAGGAGCTGCGCAGAATAAATTAGCGGCTGTCCTCTACAGTGTCTCACTGGGACTCCCAGCACCCGCTCTGACTCCCTGTTCCCCCTTTCCTCCATCCCCCCAGGGCTGGGTCCTCACCGGTGACCCCTCTGAGGAAGGGGTAATACACACACACACACACACACACACACACACACACACACACACACACACACACACACACACACACACCCCTTTACAGGTGTAAAATGCAATATCACCCTGCATGGATAAAAAGAACGTTTGTTTTGTTTTTGCACTTGGTCTTCTGGGATTTAAAGATTAGGACTGCCTGGGGGCTGGAGCAATAGCACAGGGGGTAGGGCGTTTGCCTTGCACAAGGCCGACCCGGGTTCTAATCCCAGCATCCCATATGGTCCCCTGAGCACCGCCAGGGGTAATTCCTGAGTGAAGAGCCAGGAGTAACCCCTGTGCATTGCCAGGTGTGACCCAAAAACCAAAAAAAAAAAAGAAAGAAAGAAAGATTAGGACTGCCTGAAGGAAGAAGCAGACGGAGATTCTGGCTAGCTGACCCCCACCCCAAGAATCTCTTTTCATGCAAACCTGTATTACGATTGCATATTCTCTGACTTGGGGTCCTTGTCCAAGAGAGGGACAAATGTGCTTTGGAAGTAGCAGGCGACTGAGCGTTGGTCTTTCCAGGCCCCTGTGGTGATTTCTATCATCCTGGCTCAGGAGAGAAGAAACTGCATTTGGACTTCGAGATCCTTCCCAGAGGCAGGAGACCTGCTAGGTCTGTGGAACTGCAGGCTGAGAAATAACAATCCTTCCAAATGTTGACAAAAGCTGGCGGGAAGGGCTGGACTTGGCCTGACCTAATTATTAGCCCTGACCTGGCTTAGGCGTGAGGTAAGGGGCGTCAGGAGGCCCGCGGTGTGCTGCAGGCCTGCGCGCACACAAAAGGCTGACTTGGAATTCGGTGGCAGAATTGACCTCTGTGCCCAAAATTTTATTCCACACAGGAAAGTCTTTCTCCAGGGCACAACCTGTGATTCTTAAAGCAGACTCAATGCCTTCTGTCACCCAGGAGAGTGAAACCCGTGAGGCAGCAGGTTCAGGTCAGGCCGAGCCTCTCCAGAAGCCTAAATGGCAGCAACTGTGGGCTTAGTGGAGAAACTCGCTTCTTGGTCACTGCTAGCAGCCTTTCACCACTGCACGAACGAACGTCTTGAGGTTATTTAAAAACACAAGGACCCTACCATGACCTTTTGCTTTTGCTGCTTTCTTTCCTGGAGAGGGTTTGGGAGAGAGAGAGAGAGAGAGAGAGAGAGAGAGAGAGAGAGAGAGAGAGAGAGAGAGACAGAGACAGAGAGACAGAGAGACAGAGAGACAGAGACAGAGACAGAGAGACAGAGACAGAGAGACAGAGAGACAGAGAGAGTAGAGAGTGTGTGTAATTTGAAAGGAGATTACATTTCTTTCTTCAGCTTCCTTCTATTCTGGCTAGAGAAAACCACTTTCCCCCAGCAGGGAGAGTACTACCTGTGGAGCAGGGACCGGGAAGAAAGCAATCTGAAAACCATCTTCCACCTGGCATGAGTTTCCTTAATATCTGCATCAACCTATCTCAATCTCCACCCATTTTCCCCAGCAATTTAAACTGGATGTTCCCCCAACTGAACTACTGAATTAAACTCACCGTGTGGCGGTTCCCTCGTTCCTCAGAGAACTTGAGAAAACACACACGTTTCTGGCCCCCGCCCTGAGAGCGTAGGTCAGTAATTCTGCAGGGAGGCCGAGAATCTGCCTGTCTCCCCATCCCCCAGAGGTTGCCATCCCAGGTCGACGGGCCACACATCATTCCAGAGCTGCCCCTCACCTGCTCCAGGTCTAGGATTCACCTAAGGGTGAACTGTGGGCAACGCTCACTCAGAGGATGGCAGGAAGGTGAAAGGTGAAGACCCCCTGCCAGGAAGGAGTCGTATTCTCCCTCGGTGTAACTGCTTTCCTATTGCTAGGGTTTCTGGCCCTTGCTGACAACCCACCAATGCGGTAGGTTGGACCTCCCCGTGGTGTGGGGTCCCGTCCTGTCCTGCAGGGAGGACCCTTCATGGGGCTAAGGAGGGGACGCAGCCAAATGAACAGAAGCAGAGCCAGAAGGAGGAGGAGAGAAAGAGAGAGTTTATTCTACTGCAGTTACAATACTTATACCTTTTGGTGGTAGGGGGTGGTATGCATGCTTGGACCCCCACAGGGACAATAGTAAAATGCAGATCAGGCATGGGCGTTGGCTAGTGAGAGGGGAATGGCGAACTGATAAGATCAGTAAGGTCAGCAGTGGTGACCTTGTTACAGGAATCCCAAGTAAGCCTCCGCTGGACTAGAGGATAGGAGCCGGGCTTGTAAAATGGCTCCCTACACAGTGGCCTCTCGTGGGTAGTATGAAAGAAAGGGGGAGCAAAGCCTCAGCCAGCTTAAGGCAAAGCCACCCTAGATAGGACTCTGGGGAGGTGAGAGATAAGGTCCGGGCTTTATGCCTCCTGCTTCTCTCTGGTCCTGCTCAGTGAGCCTGTGATTTCAGCACAGACCAGGATCGCTGAACTCAGCACACATCCTTCCCTCTTGCAATAACTGTGGGCCAGGGTGGGCATCAGATCTGCCTTTCAAGAAACTCTTAGTGTTTTATGCAGCGCTGCCCACTCTGGAATCATGGGGGTGTGGCCAGAAATAAAGACAAGGCCACGTCCAGACTCCTCCACCTGCAGCATCCTAGGATGGTTCTGGTAGGTTACTTCCAGCCCAGAGTACTCGAACCCCTCTGTCAGCTGCCTCCGACAGAGGCACCTGCTGTTCGTCAGACATTCCCGGCAGTGACTGAGGGATGTCTCTGCTGACACTCAGCAACGCGGCAACCATTCTCACTCAGAAAATCTTCGTGGCATGGGGGAGATTGCGCCCTGTGTGTCTGATGCCCTGGATTTAGTCCTCAAAATAAATGGGAGAAAGTCTTCGTGACATATATGTGTTGATTATCGCTGTTACTATTAGCATCACCACCATTTTCATTTATCTGGACTTGTGTACCTTATGCTGAACATTGCACCTGGGGTGGTTTTAGTTACAGAAATGTTACCCTTTGGTAATGCTACAAAGTAAAATGCATTATGTTAAACTTTACGATCTCATTGACTATGGAAGATTCAAGAAGCATGCAGCATCCCAGCCAGCAGAAAGGGGGGCGGGGGATGGGGAAACCTAAGATATTTCCCTGTGTGGGCATCAGGTCTCACACACACACACACACACACACACACACACACACACACACACACACACACACACACACACATCCCTCCCCTGTGCTGTCCAAAATGACTGCAGTGCCCCTCCAGGATTGTAACTGGTTTGGGAAGTGGGCTTAGCTTCAGTGACTCCATTTGTTTTTTGTTTTTAATTTTTTTAAATGTTTTATTAGTGAATCACCGTGAGGTACAGTTATAAACTTATGGACTTTCGTGTTTGCATTTCAGTCATTCGGTGATGGTTTACCCATCCCTCCACCAGTGCCCATTCTCCTCCACCAATGTTCCCAGTACCCCTCCCACCAACCCCACCGCATCCCCCACCATCCATCTGAGGGTCTGCTGTCTTTTTAGCATCATTCTCCAGAAGGAGGGAGGCTCATTCTTTGGGTGGGGGGCGGGGGGCTGGGGAGCAGGTCCCCTGGATGTAATGAGTCTTCATCAGAATCACCTTGGGCAGCTGGAAGAAGAGGCAAACCCTCCCTCTCACTGTCCTCTCTCTCTCCCCTCTCCTCGCCCTCTGTCCCCACTCCCCAGTGCATTCCCAGAAGCAGAACAGGCAGACGTGCGTGCGGAAGAGCCTCATCTGCGCCTTCGCCATGGCCTTCATCATTAGCGTCATGCTGATCGCGGCCAACCAGATCCTGCGGAGCGGCATGGAGTAGCGCGGCTCCCGCCCCCCGGCTCCCGCATGTGCATGCCCGCGGGCAGACTCTTCCTCCACGACACCGAGAGAAGGACCCTGCGCACCTGGCAGCGCTCAGCCCAGACCCCGACGTTGCAGGGCCCCACCCCCCCCGGTGTTGCGAATCCACTTCATTTCCTTGGCAGGGACTCCAAAGGGCTGTCTTCGATGCTTTACTGGTCTCGTTTCCTAATGCAATAATAGCCAGGAGGCGGCGGGCGGTCCACCCTCCCGGAGAGAAAACTGCATCTTATCTCGGAGCTCCGGCGGCGGCCACCCGGGTCAGTGGGGGAGAGCAAGAGCGGCTGGCCACGCGGCCACCCCCAGACCCCATCAGCTGGAAATACCCCTCAGCCTCCCCCTCCCCCCACCCCTCCCCAGGGCATCCTCAGTCCCCAAGGCTAACTTTGGGGTTGCTACAGAAGAGGGGGCTTGCCCTTGCTCCCCCGCTTTCTTCTCCCACCCCCTGGAGCCCCCCCGGCCCCACCCCCGAAGGCGTGAGGGGAGAGTCCTCGGACGGCTGCGGCACTGCGTGGTCCAAGGCACAGCCGCTTCACTTCCGTTCTTACTGCCTTTTCCTCGGCCTCGATGGCCAGGGTGGGGGAGCTCTCGGTTTCCATCGGCACTTGGCTTTCTGCTCCCAGAACCCACCGCGCACCAGCATTTTGGAAGCTGCAGAGAGCCTCCCTCCCCCCACCCCCCTCAGCTTTGCCGCCCCGGGCTGCCCCGGGAGACAGGGCACCTCTGGGCACTGTCCAGCCCGGACACCAGAGCCCCAGCTTCTGTATGCCCACACGGTCTTCCCTCTGCTTGCTCCCGCCTCAGCTGCGCCTCCAGTGCATCCTCTGCCTCTTTGGGGGAAGGGGATGAGGTCATCTGGGGGCTGAGAGGGGATGACACTGGGGGAGCTCAGTGTCACCTCATTCCCGGTGGCCCAAGTACTGGAGCCCCATCTCAGGGCCAGAGACCTCTTGAAGTTAAGGTCCTCCAGCTTCTTCCCTTCTTCTCATCTCAAAGTTTGCTCTGTTCGTTAGTCTTCCCCAGACCTGAAGAGAAACATCATCCAAAGTGGAAACTATGAAAAGTCTCTAACTGTGTTTTATGTACCAGCTTCTGGGTTCAAGACCTGCAACGGCTTCCTTCTCCCAAGAGAAACCCCTGAAAGTGCATACGCTGAGGCCACAGGGCCGGGCAGTGCCTCCTGCCTGCACAACACTTCTGACCGGGAAGGGAACAGAATCCAATGATCCATTTTCAACACCACGGCAAGCCTGTCACTCCCCGACTGTCTCCAGATCCTGTATCACACGCAACTATGAATTCAAGCTTGCATAATCTGATTTGCCTATAATCTCTAGCTGGAATATTTCCCTTTGTAATTTTCCAAGCTCAGGTCTTTATTTCTGGAACGGAATGGTCTTGCTCCTGTCTTCGGCCTGCATTCTCAAGCTCCATGCTCCTGCCTCCCCCCTTCCTTCCAGGATTGAGGCACCCGAACCTTGCCCTTTAGATGCAACCAGCCGGGTACGTGTCCCGTTCTCCTCCCCCCCTCCCCTCAGCCTCCTCCTTACTGCCTTCTTAGACACAGCAGCTGAGGCTTCCGTTGCGGGTCTTCTTCCAACCCACCTCTCCAAGCACTTAGCTACAGCCTGGGAGGAGCTGTAGGAAGGTCCCCACGGTGGGACAATGCGAATAGCCCCGTATATGAGAATAGCCCCGTATTCCCGATGAGCACAAGTCAAACTAGGGTTAGAGCCATAGTCCAGGGAACGAGCCCAGGGGTCCTGAAGGTCCCCCCAGTGAAAATCCCTGGTGTCCTCCCAGGCACATCCAGGGCAAGGAAGACAGCACCTGCCTGTCCCTCCCCCCTGCCTTGCCCCTCCCCCAGCCTGACTCACTGTCCCTCAGGATCAGGAGCCGAGAACAGGCCGAGAGGCATAAGGCAAACCCACCTTAAGACCCCCAGGCCTTTCTGCCCTCCCTCTCTCCACAGGAGCCAGGGAGGGCTTCCCGGGGAAGAGGGCGCGAGGCTCTTACGGGCCTAGATAGACACCCTCAGGGACCCAGTTCCAGGCACAGGTGAGGAGCCCTTTTGTGCAAGCTGCCTTCCTCGAAGCTGGAGCTCGGACTAGACATGAGGCTTTGTTGTTGAGAGATAGTACAGCAGGAAGGGCGTTTGCCTTGCACATGACCAACCCGGGTTCTATTTTGGCACCCCTGGTCCCTGTCAGGTGTGATCCCTGAGCCAGGGGTAAACCTTGGGCACTTCCAGCTGTGGCCCAAGATAAACAATAGGAAGAAAGGAAGGAAAGATGGAAGGAAGGAAGGAAGGAAGGAAGGAAGGAAGGAAGGAAGGAAGGAAGGAAGGAAGGAAGGAAGGAAGGAAGGAAGGAAGAAGGGGAGGGAGAGGGAAAGAAGGAGAGAAAGAAGGAGAGGAAAAAAGAAAGAGAGAAAGAGAAAGAAAGGAAGGAAGGAAGGAAAAAAGAAAGAAAGAAAGAAAGAAAGAAAGAAAGAAAGAAAGAAAGAAAGAAAGAAAGAAAGAAAGAAAGAAAGAAAGAAAGAAAGAAAGAAAGAAAGAAAGAAAGAAAATAGCAAGAGGGGCTGGAGCAATAGCACAGCTGGTAGGGCATTTGCCTTGCACGCGGCCGATCGGGTTTGATTCCCAGCATCCCATATGATCCCCTGAGGACCACCAGGAGTAATTCCTGAGTGCACAGCCAGGAGTAACCCCTGTGCATCACTGGGTGTGATCCAAAAAGAAAAAAAAAAGGAAGGAAGGAAGGAAGGAAGGAAGGAAGGAAGGAAGGAAGGAAGGAAGGAAGGAAGGAAGGAAGGAAGAAGGAAAGAGAGAAGGGAGGAAGGAAGGGAAGGGAAGGAAGAGAGAAATGAGCAATGCACAGGGCTGGGATGAAGCAGAATTGTGGAGAGGCACCTCCAGTCAGACACCCCCCCACCCAAAGAAAAAGAACCCTCTCTTCTTGCACCATGACTGGAAAGCAAACCCTTAATTCTGAGGAGATTGTAGCCTGTGTCATGCCTCTAAGAGGCAGGAGCTCCCCAACAGGCTGGCAATTCACCTTCTGTCTCACCCATAGCATCCCAGAGCTGAGAGGTGAGAGAGCCCAGAACTGGTGGTGTTTGACCTGAGGGGCTAAAAGCTTGCCCCGCTACCCCAGCCATTATCCGGGCTGGCTGCTATACCTGGACAGCGTGTCACACTGTTGGGGCCCTGGTCAGGTGGCTTCAGACGGTGACTTCCCTGACCCTCCCCAGCCCTGTCCTCTCCAGGGCTCTCCCCCCATCACCACATTACCGTCCACATAACAGGACTGATGCACTGATTAAACTCATGCCAGATGACAGCCAGCAGTTTGCTCCTCCATGGCCACGGGTGCCACATGTCCCTGCTGCTGGGGCCTCTGCAAGAGCAGAGAAAGGAGCCGGTTCTGGCTCTGTCCTCTGGCTGGTAGGTTCAGGGGACTGCAGTGGTGATGGCTGAGTGACAGCCCAGTCACTCTGACTCGCTCTGCTGAAACATAAGGCCCATACAAGATCAGGAAGGCCTTTTGCCTGGGACTCAGCGGCGGGGATGGGGGGAGGCTGATTTATTCCTGTGGCCCCCAAGAAGCCAGTACCCATTAGCCCAGAAGCAGACAGAGACCCCCAGTGGGACCCAGCATGGGAAGTGTTAGCAGTAGCTTCCAGAATGTGCGTGGGTCCCATGTGACCAATCTGTTAAAAAAGGGAAAAAAAAAGATTGCCATGGCAACCCTCACATTCCACCCTGAGTTTGCCAAGGCACACAGAAAATAGGGAACATTTTCTTAAAGGATACTTGTGCTCAGCTGAATTGCATGCTGATGCCAACTCCATATCCCTTGGAAGTCCTCTGCCTTTTCTCCTGTGTTTGAATGTGTCCTTGAAGTTTGCATAGGAAGCAGAGGCTACTGTTAGCTGGGTGGGGTCCTCCCCACTTGCTGGGTCAAGAGCAAGAACCCCACGCCGCCAATAAGGTCAAAGAGGTCTAAATGTCAACTGGAAGATAAACTAAAAGGAGTCTAGGTATCAATATGTAGAAGCATCTTCTTGCCTGTTGGGTAGTTCCCAAGGGCTTCAGTTGACAGGCAACCTCAGGTGAGCCCAGCGGCTTCTAGACATTTTTTGTTTGTGAAGGAAAAAAATATGAATCCCAAAGTCTTTCCTCTTGATACCTGTGCCTGTCTCAGGTTTTACAGGACAGATGGTCTACTATCTTGTAGACTTAAAAAAATAAATAAAATAAAACCTGATAGGAAAGATGAGCAGCTTTGACAGTTACAGCCTTCCCAGCATCCCCGTCCACAGAATCAGAGTGTGAGGTGGCTGAAGAAGTGGGAAAGAGAAACGCTTGTTTTATTCCAAATGCTTTTCTAGGCTTCCGCTCCCACTTGGGTCATAAATCAAGCACCACTTTGCTTTTAGCCGGCTGCCTCCCGGGACCACAGGTGAGCAAGAGCAGAGATAACGGGTGGGAAGCACAGCTCCGTGTTGGCAGCCCTGGCCATGTGGCACATGCCAAGAGGAGGTTTCCCTCTGCTCTTGCTCCTTGTCCTGCCCAGGACCCCCGTGCTCTGCACCGCACCTCTAACCTGAGTGCTCATTCAGAGCCCTTTTCTCTGCAGACCCCTGGCCATCTTGTTGTCCCCCCCCCCCAACTCCACAGAGATGGCGAGGGAATCTGTCTTAGCGGGAAGGATGGCAGTTCCACATGGCAGTGGATGACAGGGCGCTGTAGAGTTTCCTTTCCTGAAAAATCTGGGTCTGCAATGACGATGTCCCACAGGAACTTTCTTCTTGGCCTCTTCAGCTTTCCTCTGGGGGCTGGGAGCCAGTGCCCGGAAGGCCTCACCCACTCTCCCAGAAGGGAAAAACCCATCAGGAAAAGAAAAGGAACATGATTCAGCAGCTAGGGGTTTCGATTTGAATGATGAAAAGTGATGGAAAAATAGTGGCAGCTCTGGACTCTCTCTCTCCCAGGCCCTGTCTCCGTGACAATTGAAATGTCAGAGCTGTTTGGCTTCACTTCATACTTGCTTTGACTTAGTCACTCAGGGGACTGTCCCCAGCCTTGGGGCCTTGCAGAAACTCTTGGTTTGAAGGAATAAGGTCAGGTCTGCACACACCTCTGTCCAGTGTGCGCTGCTTGTGCAGACGAGCATCTTCGCAGCTCTGGTCTCTACCCTGCATCTGTGTGAGGCCCTCTTTATCCGTTCTCCAGGGATCATTTAGTATGGCACCAGTGCTCACAGTGTCTTCAGAGAAAAATGTGTTTGGTTCATTTGTCTTGACTTGTTGCCACAAAGAATCAGGTTTTGATGGTCCCACAAAGACATCCATCCCCTGAAACCAGAAAAGCCTTGCCCTGCCTCCTGTCCCCATCTCGAGAGGCTCATCAACTGAACACCTCAACCCGGGTGGTGGGGAGCCCTTATTCACCTTTTTTTCTCTTGAGCATGATGGGGCAGCTTTCCAACCAGCACTTCTCACAGTGTTAAAAGTTCTCCTCTGGGTGAAACGCATACTGAAGGCTGGAATTTTCCAGTGGAGTAGAGGAGGAGACTAATTAGGAAGGAATATTCCAAAGAACACCGAATCCAAGTGTGACCCTGGAGAGAGAGAGAAAGAGAGAGACACAGAGACAGAGAGATAGAGCTTACAAAGGGCTGCACAGGCTGTCCTCTGGGTGTCTTCCCTGTGCGTGTGGCCTACTTTGGGAACAGAGGGTAACTTGCATGCCCAAAGGCTACCGCCCATCCTACTTGACCCCATAGACGTGTTGCCAACCTTAAGAGGAGAACCAGAGCTCATCTTTCCTTGGGGATGCTAATCTCTGCCCCAGTCAGAATGCCTCTCCCAGGCCTCTGTCCTCAGACTTGCTGGACCAGAGAGCAGAGAAACAGACATGTGGGCAGTTCTGTCAGCTGGGAAGGGCCCAGAGGCAGGACTCCAGGAGCCCCTGTCACCCACCTGCCAGAAAATGAAGTGACTTCCCTTCCCGGCCTATATTTTCTCATCCCTAAAGTAAAAGAAAGGGTAGACCAGTTGACCCAGAAAATCCCTTTCCCACTTTGAGATTCTGAAATCTGAAAGAATGCCCACAAGTGAGAGCCTTCCTTGTGTCCCTGAATTGCTCTTAGGATCTTCAGTTTTGGTTTGTCACTTTTTAAAAAAAAAAAAAATACAAGATCCAGGAAGCTGTTGTGATAAAGTGTCCCTTTTGTTGTCTGCTGTTTGTAAATGAGACAATGAAAACTGGCATATGTGTCAAGTCCTGCAGGTCAGAGGTTGTGTACTATTCCCTGACATCTTGCTGATGAAAAGGAGCATGAGAAATGTGTTCTGAGTCCTGTCCTGACTCAGATGGAAATTAAGGGGACCCAATCCTCTGACCAAAGGCCATGTGGATCAGAATCCATGCCTGGGTAGGGTGTAACAAAGCCAGATGCTGGGAAAATGAAGACTTGTTTCTCCATCCGAGAAAGCCTAACTGGAACAACACCGAAATGAGCACAATTTCCAGTCATTTATTTCCTTTTTTTTTTTTGCTGGCCCCTGGATCCATGCCAATAGATTAGAGCAGTTTGAATCATTTGTCCCACTGCAGGAGGAAGAGTCACATTCACTGGTAATTGTCAGACATTAGATGAACAGTCTGGGGACACCAGCTACTTTTGCTGACCTCCAGCAGACACAGCACAGGTGCTTGCTTTTAGACTCCCCTGTGCCTGTGCAGAGAGAGGGAGACTGGACATGGATGAATGCATGGATGGCAGAAGTCTCCAGCTCTCCTGCCTCTTCTCTGTCCTTTCCCCTTTTTCTGGCAGAGACTGGCTCCTAACCATGGTGGTAGAGGCCTGCCACCGTGAAAGAAAGACCTCAAGTGGTCAGGAAAGAGCCCTCTCGGTTCCTGGTAGAAAATTCAGTCTCTTGGGGCTGGAGAGATAACACAGTGGGTAGGGCATTTGCCTTGCATGCAGTCAACCCAGGTTTAATTCCCAGGACCCCCACAGGGTCCCCTGAGCTCAGCCAATAATGATGCCTGAGCTCAGAGCCAGGAGTAATCCTTGGCTGGAGCACTGCCTGGTGTGGCCCCCAAATGAAAATGAACAATTTACAGTCTCTCTCCAGGAAAAGCAAATGTTATCTGGTCTTGCTGGATGGTAGCTATGTCATGGGTCTTGGAAAGCTCCTTGGTGTGTTCTGGTGTTTTTTGTTTGGTGTTTTTTTTTTTCCAATTCCAAATACAACAAGAAGCTCTATCTCCAAGGATTACCCCCAAGAGATCGTCGTTAGTGAGATATTGGACCCAGAGTCTGGCTAAGCAGAGGGTCTGCAAACTTCGTCTATTTAGCATGGGGGTCTTTATGATCCTCTGAGGATAGGGGTGAGTGGACTTGAGATGCATTATTGATTCTCAAAGCCCAGGAGCCAATGGTTGGACAGCAATAGGAGTGCAGCTGGGAGCACTCTGGCTCATTTCTCCAAGGGACCTCAAAGACTGGCATCCTGGGTCACGACTTCCCATTTACCTCATCACATTCCATGTTTCACCCAGCATTAGCTGATCATTTCTGCGACTAAGTGATGAGAGAGTCAGCAGACTAGTCAAAGAAAATCTTTATATAAAATGTACATATTACTATACATTATCTTGGCATGCAACGTACTGATCCAATGAAGTCTATATTATTAATATGCTATCTTATTATAAGATAAAGGAAAACTGACTGCCATATTTACCAGATGTTTTCTCTAACCAAACTTGTCTGTAAATATATAATCTGTATAAAAAGAGTCTAATTTACCATTATTTATGCAATAGAAAAAAATAAAAGTTTTTTTTTTCTTTTGACAAGAGACTCTGTTGATTGTGTGTGTGTGTGTGTCTGATTTGCACTGGGCCTTGGAATTCGTCCCAGTAACCCCACAGGGCAGCAACTCTGTGGCAGGCAATCGGGCTCACTCTCTGGCAAGCAGCCAGCAAGGAAGGAACTGGGCTCTGGGGAGGGGTGGGTGTGGAGCTTTAGAGGGGATGATTGACAGAGGGGAAACAAACCTCTCATGGAGCATATGGTAAGAAACAGGAAACATCTTCCGGCTTGGGAGCAGAAGCTGTAATGAAGAAATCTTTGCAGACACCCAAGCTAATGGTGTCTTCCTTCCAGGATTCTACTTGCCAAAATCTCCCAACATTAGCATTCAGACTTTGCCTAGCTTTCACTTAAATTCTTGGTATTTTTAATAACCTTCAAGCTTGAATCTAGATAAAGATACCTGTCCCCTTATTGCAATAAAGAATCAGAGGCCTGGCTTGGGAGGGAGGGTGGGGGGTGGCGGGGAGCATCTTGCTGGCATGTGGTGCAGATCTTGACCCCTGCCCTCACACCGAGAGATCAACTCACATCTTTTTCACTTTTTCTTTTCTCTTTTTGCTTTTTGGGTCACATCTGGCGATGCACAGGGGTTACTCCTGGCTCATGCACTCAGGAATCACTCCTGGTGATGCTCAGCGGTCCATGTGGGATGCTGGAACCGAACCCAGGTCGGCCGCATGCAAGGCAAATGTCCTTGCATGCACTGTCCTATCCTCCACTGTCCTATCACTCCAGCCCCAAGTTTTCACTTAAAAAAAAAAACTTTATCCTGCAATTTCCCAAGTATCTTGTACCTGTGTCAAAACAATTTTGAGGTTTCCATTAGGTAGGATAGAATCTGCAGGTCCCCTGCTTGAAGTGTTGCATTTCACACATTGTATTTGACACAACTTTAGCGGGTAAAATCACTCACCAAGTATTTGTTATTGTTTAAAATGTGTAAATAAAATGTTCTAGGCCCAAAGCATGTGTTTTTCTTTCTGCTAAAGAAACTCTGACAAACTCCACTGAGATAATGACTTCGGTGCTCATCCTCTGTAACCTGGATTTTAAGGGGTTTTTTTTTAATCATAATAAGAAGTTGGTCATGAATATTCATTCTCCCAGGGTACGTAGCCCAGCAGGGAGTGCTAGGCAAGAGGCCAGGCCTGCAACCAAGGACAGATAACAGAATTCAGTGTCCTTGACCCCTGACCTCAGGGCTAACTAGGGCAAGAAGCCTGGAGATTTTTCTCCACACAGCCCATATCAGAGACCCCCCAAAGCTCTCCCTTAGGATGTGGCCATTACCTTGAACACGGCTGGAATTTTCCCAAATTTTTGTGGTACCTGACTGTTAAAGGCATTTCTTTAAGAAAATGTTTGTGCTCCGGCCATAAGCACAATTAGCTGGCTTTATCGCTTCTCCTGCAATTCGGGAAGATCTATCTATAGCAAGAACCTTAGCTTGAAATGGCAGAGGACTGGTGTGAGGACATGAGGCTGTTTCCAGACCTGATTCAGTTTCAACCTGTGCACTGACCTGATTCCGGTTCAATCTGTGCACTGGGCTTCCATCACTGGGCAGTGGGCCGGCCCGAGGGGGACAGCTGGGTACCAGGATCTCCAGTGCTAAGCCAGTGCCCGTAGGTCTCTGCTTCAGCCCCCAGTGTGTGACCAAAGGGCATCAGTCCTGCAGCATTGGCCAGACCTTTGCTCTTACTTCTGAGTCTCTAGACTCAGAGGTAGAGGAACCCTCGGCAGGAGAGCTTCCAAAGTTGTCTGCAGTGTGGCGGCATGATGCTGATTCATCCTGCCAGAGCAGATAGGCTGCTCTGACTTTCATCCTCTCCCCATCATGCTTCTCTGCTCTCAGAGAGTTGAAGTTAATGGAGCTTTGGAGACCTCACGGGGCTATAGTTTTCCATCCTGGCTCTGCTTGGTCATTGCCTGGGATTCACAGAGAAGAATGAATCTTAATCCCTCCGCCAGCAACCCCTGCTATGATACCTGCACATTGGGGACTATAGCTTCCCGGTGAGGTATTTGGGGTTCAGAAGTTAGGCTCTGGGTCCCACTCTTCTGGTTTGGGATGACTTCTGGAGAAGCAAGCCTGCCCAATTCGCTCTGTGATTCTGAGTGTAGTGCTTCCACTGGGTCCTGGAATTTGTCCACATCACACATTCTCAGGCCACACCCCAGCCTCTGGGTTCGGAGGTTTGTGGAGGCAGATCAGAGCATCAAAGTGTCTAGGTGATAAGGATGTGCCCTCGAGCTTGAGAATCTCTGTGGTGGTTACTTTCGTTAGGGACATAGAAGGATGACACATACATGTGGCCCTTCCTAGTCTCACAGGGACCAAGAGAACTGTGGAATTAGAATCTTAAGGGAAACCATTGCTAGTGTGGCCATCTGGGGAGGCAGCATCCCCTGTCTCCCCCTTACTTTCATGATATGGAGGTTACTTTTGAGCTCCAGGAAAGCTATTGTTATAGATTTTATGAAACCATTTTTGAGCATCCCTGGTCCTTAAACAACCTACCACACTATACCCGATTGGAAATATGGATAGTCGGGAAGCCCGGTGGGAAAGGAAGGGAGGAACCTGAACCAGTGCCAGTCTGGGGCTCGGACCCCGCTCATTGCCTGGGGTGGTCCCTCAGGAATGCCTCTTGGTCCTGTCTTGGGGGGCATTTCTGGGCTTAGCTTGTTGCCCTGTGCCCTGACCACAGAGTGGAGGCCTTCTGCCTTTTCAGTGTCAAAACCACATCCGCCAGACAGTTCCCAGAAGGCAATGGGGTGGGACTGGGGCGTGCGGCGGAAATGGTGCTCCTCTCCCTCCTCCCCCACATCCCTCCGGATGAGAGCAGAGTGAGCAAGCACCAAGGGCTGAGTTGTATACCGGGCATGAGTAACTTCTCAAGAAAGCTGTCAAGGAAGCTGCGCTCGCCTGGCTCCCCACGGGCTCTCAAGTCCTGCGTCTCCCCCATCAGCCACCGGTGCCGACGCTCCTCCCAGAGGGACTCAGTTTCCCAGTGCAGAGGAGTGAACAGTGTCTGCCTGCTCCTCAAGTCTGGAACCTTCGTGGTTCCAGAACCCCAAGGATTCATTTCGGACAGTGTCATCCCAGGCCTGGCCCTTGTCCCCCTCCCCAGACTTCTGCTCCAAGCCTGGAGTGTTGAAGCTAATAAGGAGAAGGTGGAGGTGCCTTCTGTGTTGTGAGGTAAGGAAGGAGCAAGGGTCCTGTGGGGTGTGACCAGACCCCCATCACCTGGTTTACCTTCCCACACACATCCTTCTTTCTAGCACCTAAGCATGGTACCAGACATAGCTGGTGATCAATAAAACTTGCTAAATAAACAACCATGATTACCTCATGTGGCTCAGACATGCATATTCTCTGCCCACCCAAGGCCACCATTCTCTTTGCCATGTTGCCCCCCATGCCATCCTCAGGCCCCCCGTTCCAGGCAATCAAGTCCATCCCTGTTTATATGTGTTTTGTTTTTGTTTTCATTTTCGTTCCACCAGCCTGTCCAGGAATTCCTTAACTCTCCGAGAAGCCAGGCTCATTCTGGCGTTTGAGTAGCTGGTGTCTGGATTCTCCTGGACGGGGACTGAGCTGGACTCAAGGTCTTCACAGCGCCCACACATTGCCCTCGGTCCAGAGGCTGCCAATCCCTGCCGGCAGCTGGCATCAGACACTCTCGTCCCAGAAGGCGTCTAGCAGGGACTGTGAGGAGGTGAAGGGTGCAGAAGTGCAGGCATTAGTCCAGCTGGGAGAGCAGAAGCGGCCCGGGAGGCTCCCCAGGGGAGGAGTCTGTACTCAAAGAAAGGAGCATCTCCCACTTAAAAACACTTCTTAGGGGCTGGAGTGATAGCACAGCGGGTAGGGCATTTGCCTTGCACGCGGCCGACCTGGGTTCAATTCCCAGCATCTCATATGGTCCCCTGAGCACCGCCAGGGGTAATTCCTGAGTGGTTCCTGAATGCAAAGCCAGGAGTAACCACTGTGCATCACCGGGTGTGACCCAAAAAGAAAAAAAAACCCTTCTTCAAGTAGGAGAACAGGCCCAGCACTTAGAGAAGACCATGCCTGTCGTCTACATTTAATGTTGTGGGTGTTTTAGTAGATTTCTCTCAACAGTGAAACCCCAAGATGTGGCTACCATGGGAGCCCAACTCTCCCCTCCTCCCCTCTCCATTCTCTTCTGACTTCTGCGACTTCCTAAAATATATATCACCCCCTCCTTTGCCCATGCTTCTGGCTGGGGGATTCTTGGAGGGAGAGGACCAAGCAGGTAACTGACAGAGGGGAGAAGGGCATTCCTAGCAGAAGGGTCGGCCTGTGCAAAGGTCCAGAGGACAGCAGGAGATTAGTCATGAAGACTTGGATCGTTACGGTGGTGTGCAGAAGCTGATCATGGGTGGTGGTGGAAGACCAGGTCTTACCCAGGTGGAGGAATGAGAGTCCTTGGAGATTAATTTCATGGTGGACCCATTGAACTTAACTTTCCATGATTAATGTGAGGTACCTTTAGGTATCCAGTGATGTCAGATAATAGATTGAGAGATCGATGTTTTTGCAGCCGAAAAGCAAGTACCAGGTGAGTTTATCGGCTCTAATAAACTACTTTCAAACGTTTCCTCATTCATTTCTTCCTTCCTTTCTCCACCTTGTGGCATGAGAGAAAATTGCAGCCTGTGTCAGGTTGTTCTACACGTTTGCCATGGAAGGAGTCCCACGCCCAATGTTGCAGTAAACTGTTCATTTCTGTGACCAGTTCTGAGGCTTCAGATAGATCCAGGATCAGCCTGGCACTGCCATCAATTGGGCAAATGAGAGTGTCTGATGCCAATGCAGACTGGAAGATAGAAATAAATGCCAGGCAGTCTTGGAGGGAGATACACAAGCTACCGAGAGTATCCCACCCGCACGGCAGAGCCTGGCAAGCTACCCGTGGCATATTCGACATGCCAAAAACATTAACAAGTCTCACAATGGAGACGTTACTGGTGCCCGCTCAAGCAAACCAATGAGCAAGGGGATGACACATGCTGGTGTCATACACACAGAGCTTGGAACCTCGGTAGCCTGCTGCTAACTTTAACTGTGCTCCCAGGAAATTCAAAAGGCACTGGCTTCCCATGAAATTCAAGGAGACTGTCGGGTTTTTGAGGGCTCCACAGGCAGGGACTGTGGCTGTGGGATCAGAACACCATCGCGAAGCCCTGTCCGACTCAGCCTGTCTAAACATCCTGGCCCAGACCCTTCCAACCCCTTTGCAATGTGCACACTTAAGCAGTTGGTCAGTCACACGGAGCCACAAGCTCAGAATGTGCCACACATGTTGCTAATCTCGATCTTGGCTCCATCACTTACAGGTTGTATTGCCAAGCCTGGGTTTCCGTCAGTGATTTCCAGGAAAGGAGAGGGTGGAAATCAAGCTGAACTCATGTGGTTATGTTCTCTCACTGGAGTTTCCTCTGTGATTTCTGGAAGATCTTGTGGCTCTGACTCCAGCAACCTCTGCTGGTTGCTTGTTTTGACTCCAGGAAGCTCGACAGTAATCTATCCTATTAAACCTGTAGAGAATGTTGGCAAGTGAGAGTCCCCCCATCAACCCTCACAAGGATGGTTTTTCTTGCCTGAGAAGTAGAAACCCAAATAGTCGTATCATTGGGGGGATTTTATTTACTTGACTTTGAGGATAAAATATATTTCCCAGAGGTTAAAAAAAAGTGGCATTTCTTTGGTTGAGTCATTTTGGCAAGACTGGGACCCTGCTTTCTTTTGGCTTCCTTGGACACTTCCCAGTCTTATGAGACTGTCGAGCATAGAGCTGCTTCCCAGGTGTTCTCACCCCGTAGAGAACTCTCTCCGTCTTTTCCACCTACATGTCAGGAAAGGAACTTCTGGTGTAAGAACTAATGTGAGCTAACAGGACTTCACAACACAAATTTAACTATTGGAATCACTTCTTGCTTTATGTGTATGTTCCGGACTGGAGCGATAGCACTTCCGGTAGGGTGTTTGCCTTGCACATGGCCAACCCAGGTTTGATTACTCTGCCCCTCTTGGAGAGCCCGGCAAGCTACCAAGAATATCCTGCACACATGGCAGAGCCTGGCAAGCTACCTGTGGCCTATTCGACATGCCAAAAACAGTAACAATAAGTCTCACTATGGAGACGTTACTGGTGCCCACTCAAGCAAGTCAATGAGCAACAGGATGACAGTGCTACAGTGTTACAAGAGATTTATAAACCCATAGAGATTAGAGATTAGTTTCTGATCCATCCTGAACATCCCTCCCTGATTGCAACAGCACAGAGCAAAGAACATAAGCTATCTGTGAAGAGGCATTTAATTTTTTTTTTATTGTGGTAATTTTCTTCATGCTTTCCCCTACTTCACTGCTTATCTGTAATGTAAAGGCAATTCAAGAAGCCGTAAGCATTGTTAAAAGACAATGCTTCATTTTCCTTCTCCCCAATTTCTATTAAAAGAATAAGAAAGTGTAAAATTAGAAAGAAAACCGCAACACTGGAAACTACAGACGAGCGTTTAGAAAGAAGTTTTCTAAAACCACAAAACCAGTGAGACTAAGTGAAGAAGGAATCCAATGGATAATCAACTCAGATTCTACCATCTCAGCCTTCATAGTAACTGCCACCGTGGTACAAAGCCTGCGGTTGGCTGAAAGTCCAAGGAGCAACGCCCTACCTCTCTAACATAAGAGCCCCCTTCTCTCTGTTACTCTGCTATCTCTCGAAAATTGTGGTTGAGGAAGTCAGGAGCTCTTCTTTCTGGGGACATTTGCTATTCTGTCCTTGAACTCCCTTGTAGCACTGTAGCACTGTCATCCTTGATGAGCAATCAAGGATGTAGCTCATCAGTTTGCTCGAGCGGGCACCAGCAACGTCTCCATTGTGAGACTTGTTACTGTTTTTGGCATATCGAATACGCCACGAGTAGCTTGCCAGGCTCTGCCATTCGGGCAGGATACTCTCAGTAGCTTGCCGGGCTCTCCGAGAGGGATAGAGAACCCAAGTCAACCATGTGCAAGGCAAATGCCCTACCCATGGTGCTATTGCTCCAGACCAAACTGCTCACAGAGGAATCAAACCCGGGTTGGCCGCCGTGCAAGGCAAGCGCCCCAGCCGCTGTGCTATCACTCCAGTCAGAACTACTCACTTGTAGACACACCTAGTAGTTGATTTCTCACCAGAGACCATGATGATCCAAAGCTAACATATTGAAAGAAAAAAATGTCCATCAAAAATCTGTGTGAGTTTAGAGAAAAGAGGTCAGAGAAATATTACAGAGGGTAAAACACTTGCCTTGCATACAGCTGACCAAAGTTCACTCTCCATCACCACATACATACGCTCCCCTGCGCCCTTCAATAGTGATCCCTTAGCACAGAGTCAGGAGTAAGCCCCAAGCACTGCTGGGTTTGTCCCCACCCCTCCCGATAACAATGCAAAGCATTATACAGATTTAACACAGTTTCTATAAAGATAAGCATCACAGTTTTTAAAGACACTGGCCAAATACTGCTAAAAGCTATATGGAGGAATAAAGCCCTCCTACTAAGTTAAGAAATCTTAGGGAAAAGAAATTGGTAGGGTTTTTTTTTCACCTAATTTTAAATTTTACTCACAGTTTTCAGGGTATACTCAAACAATATGAAAAATAATCTGAACAGCAGATGTAGTATTAGTAGTCATCTGGTGTAAATAACTCAACAGATCAGTGCTCAAGTAACTGGGAATCTCAATCCTCACCGTTAACATCCATCCAGTTTCCCTGTTGTTCTTCCATTTTCTATATGTAAGTAAATATTGCTATTCTCTTTTCTTTATGTCCTTTATGTCCATAGATTATTTTAGGACAACATACTTTTTGTTAATGCTATGCTTTTATAACATGGGAGTTAATTTACTCAAATAATATTTACTACTGGGCACTTGTCATATTTACTTGACTTAAGCTTCAGTTATCCTTAGTTCCTAACATCCTAAAAGGAGGGTCCCGGCAAGGAACAAGGATGAACCCAGGGCAAGCCATAAGCTAGTCCACCACTGAAAACGGACAGGCTAAGAGCCATAAAAAGTATAATAAGTTAAGAGCACGGTCATGGAACAAACTCTGTCATGACGCAAAAATGAAGTAACTGAATGAGTACCCTGCTGGAGTTAGGAAAGACTAACTTGGTCTGAGGACTATAGTCTGTGATATATAGCGAGATGTCCCCAGGAAGGACCATCCTTTAAGCTTAATATATCACTTACTATGTCCATACAAAATAACTAGAAATATTATTAAGAAGAAAATTTAAGATGACTGTTTAAATGAATACTGACAAAGGGAAGGAGAAAGCAACACACCTTTAGAAGGAATCCCGCCCTTCGGCGGATCCTCTAGCAGAAATCTAGAGTGCTGAACACTTAGAAGAGATTTTGTCCTTTAGATTCTCCTAGAAGAATTTGCCCTGAATGAAGGGCTTTACATCTGTTCATCATTCATAATAATGATCAACCACACCTATGTGTAATTGCAAATCAGTCATCTTCCACAAATAAAATTCACCCATTTACAGATAAAATTTTTCACAGAAATGTTTTCTTAAACTTTGTAATATAAATAAATATTGCATAAAAGCATAATAAATTAAGCATATTATTGCTTACATGTATATAATAATAAAAATAAAATACTTATCAAAAATACTTATTGCTTTATTTCTCTTGCCACTTTCTTCATGTCTCTCACCACTTCAAGTTCTCTTTCCACTGTCTGGGATCATTTTATAGATATTCATAAAATAATTATGACAATGTGTAGGCATAATGGTTGCAACTCACTGATTGATAACATCAATAACTAAATAACTAAATTTCACTTCTAAAAGGATCAGCTAGGGGCTGGAAAGATAGCACAGCAGGTAGGGCGTTTGCCTTGCACACGGCTGACCCAGGTTTGATTCCCAGCATCCCATATGGTCCCCTGAGCACCGCCAGGAGTAATTCCTGAGTGCAGAGCCAGGAGCAACCCCTGTGCATCGCTGGGTGTGACCTTAAAAGAAAAAAAAATCCGTCAAAATGTTTTTCATGAATATGTTTTGAAATAGTTCTTTAATGGGGTTCATGATTGGAGAGTAAGAAGGGGTAGAAATACTAAAGTGTCTTGTCTGACTTAAAAGACCTTATAGTTTCTGGGGTTTATAGCTTATGTAGTCCAAAACAAGCCAACCATTCTCTAGATTATCTTTATACAATTTCCGTAGTAATCTCTGAAGCAATTTGAAAACTATTTGAAGTAACAGGGGAATGTGCAATTACTTCAGGCCACACCGTTGCATGAATGTCTATTGCTGCAATCAGGGTCACACAAGCTGATGTGTTAACTTTCCATCATGCCTTTGTTTGCCAATTAAACCATGATTCAACAATGACTACTATTTTCCATTTTGCTTCTGGGAGTTTTGAGAAAAATTTAATGTGTACACCCTGCACAACTTAATGTTCTTTTCTGAGCTGTGATAATATGTCCATTACGGTCCATTCCTGCTAGAACTCGAACTTAATGCTCCATGTTCATATTTGAGAATATTTCCATAAATTCCCTTTAAAGGCATTCATGAATTTTCTTCAATTATTGAGTCAATTATATTTAATATCAATACATTAAATTTGATCTTCCTTTTATCGACATGTGCTTTTTCCTATCAATACACCACTATTTTCATTATACTATTTAATAATGGACTTTGTTGTAATTTTATTAAATACTGGAGATTTTGGCAGATTCATTCATCATTTGACCATCTTTATAATGTTGAAAACCAGAGAAATCATATGTAGGCCAAGGCACTTGCCTTGAATGCAGCTGTGGCTGCAATAATGGTTCAAATCTCACCAATACACATGGTCCTCCAAAAACCTCCATGTTAAGCAATTGCTTAAAAAAACGTCAGTCCCTCACCAAACATGATGACCTCTCAGTGTCTGTGTTGCAAGCTATAATGCCCAAAAGTAGAGAGAGAGTATGGGGAATATTGTCTACCATGGAGGCAGGGAGAGGGTGGGAAAGGGGGTGGTATACCTGGGATATTGGTGGTGGGGAATGTGCACTGGTGGAGGGATGGGTGTTTGATCATTGTGAGACTGTAACCCAAACATGAAAGCTTGTAACTATCTCACAGTGATTTAATAAAATTTAAAAAATTAAAAACGAAAGAAAGCAAAACAACTTCAGTCCCTCTATTTGATGCATACTTGTTTGTTGTTTTTCTTCAGAGCAACCCATTTTATTTTTAAAAAGTAGGATTAATACACCTCAAGGACATTTAGAGAGAATGAAAGGAAAGAGGTATACATTTCTTGGGCTATGGTTTAAATCCTCTTGACATACTGATCCCTTGTTCAATTGATATGGTTCATCTTGGTCTCTTACTACGTTTTGTTTTTAGCCTGATATCTATTTAGTGTGACAAAAGTATAACTATTTCTGAGGTTTCTTTTCTTCTCTTCCCTTTTTGTTTTTTGGGTCACACCCAGCAATGCTGAGGGGTTACTCCTGACTGTGCACTCAGGAATTACTCCCGGCGGTGCTTGGGGAACTATATGGATGCCGGGAATTGAACTCAGCTCGACCACGTGAAAGACAAATGCCCTCCCCGCTGTTCTATCACTCTGGCCCCTGTTTCTGATTTTTTAATGCTCCAGTTTGCCTTTATGGTTGTTGTCAACCTTTTACTTTTATTCTATATTTATTCTTAAAATTTGGGGGTATCTCCAATCAGCAGCAGAAAGGTGGGTCATGCCTTTGGATCTATCCAGTCACCTGTGCCTTTTGATTAGTCAGTTCAACCCATTGACATTTAGAGAAATTATTGCTATAAAGGAATTTATTATAGCAGGTAGGGCATTTGCCTTGCACTCGGCCAACCCGGGTTTGATCCCTCTGCCCCTCTTGGAAGCCCAGCGAGCTACCAAAAGTATCCTGCCCACATGGCAGATCCTAGCAAGCTCCCCGTGGCGTATTCGATATGCCAAAAACAGTAACAACAAGTCTCACAATGGAGATGTTACTGGTGCCCGCTCGAGCAAATCGATGAACGAACAACAGGAAGACAGTGCTACAGTGCTACATTCTACATTAATTTGGTTTTTTCCTCCAGTTTTTCTTTGTTTCTTTGGCCTTCCTTGATTTTCCTGCTTGAACTTTGATACCTTCTTGTTGTGCAGCATTCAGCTTCCATTTACCTCTTCTTGTTGTGTCTCCTAAGCATTTTTGTACTTAGGGTCCAGTCCATATCTTATATATATACAGGTTACAATAAGCACACTTATTTCCCATTTTAAATTCATTTTCTATGAAAGAACTGTGATTTACAAAGTTGTAGTTGAGTTTTAGGCATGCAATATTTCAACACCAACTCCACTACCAGTGTCAGCTTCCCTTCACCAATGTCCCAAATTCTCTCCCACCCCAAACCTCACTTTTAAATTTAAAACAATTAATTCTTGAGTTCATTCAGGAGACCCAATTATTATTTTCTTTATCCACATTTTATGTTCTATGTATCTTATTACTTCTCACTGGAAAATTTTTTTTCTTTTATAGAAAACTATTCCGAATTTCTTGTAGAGCTATTTTGGTGGCAATTAATATTAATTATCTAAAAATTAATAATGTTTTATTACTTTTTTGAATGTGACTGAAACCTAATTGAATAGAGGATGTATGATTGGAGGTCTTTTTCTTTCAGTGGTTTGGATATATTATACCATTTACCTCTATTCTGTAGTGTTTCAGTTGAAATATGTGTTATGAATCTTGTGTTTCTTTCTGTATGAATCTTATCCTTTCTTTTGCTAATTTTATGAGTCTATTTTGCTCTTGCAGTTTTTATTATAACGTGTCTTGGTATTCTCCTGTTTTAGTTTATTTTGTTTGGATGTTGGGAAAACTTTCTGAACATGAATATCTTTCTCCTTAGATTGGAGAAATTATTGGCTATTGTTTCTTCAACTTATGAATGTCCCTTTTTTTTCTTTTTTGCTTTTCGGGTCACACCTGACAAGGCACAGGGGTTACTCCTGGCTCTGCACTCAGGAATTACTCCTGGCGATGCTCAGGAGACCATATGGGATGCTGGGAATCAAACCCAGGTCAGCCGAGTGCAAGGCAAACACCCTACCTGATGTGTTATCGCTCCAGCCCCATGATCCTCCTCTTTTCTATGTTCATTCCCCTATGTTGTTCTTGATGTTGTCCTATAACTTTCTCGTGCTTACTTCATTAAAATTTTTTTCTCTTCTTTTTTGATAATTTATTTTATCCTTATACTCACAGAGTTGTTCTTACATGTTTTTGGTTATGCTTTGGACCCCCGCTAATGTTTGTTTGTTTGTTTTTTCAGTCAGTTCAACTATTATTCTCTTTAACTCAATGATTTCTATCTGAATCTTTCCTCATTTTCTTCCCCTTACTTCCTCTGTTCTTATTTAGGTTCTCTTCCACTGATTTCCTTATTTCAGTGAATTGCATGGATTCTTGCTTGAAAATCTTCCTAAAGGAGTCTAGAAAATTCTGTCTTTGCAGTCCTTCCTCTGCCTTTGTTTGGGTCCACTGACGCAAGTGAATTCCCCCATTTTCTCATGGTGTCAGGTGCTATGTGAGTGATAGCTGAAGGTCCAAGTCTGAGCTAGTCTGGACAGCACCAGAAGGTTCACAATGGCAAATGTGAGGCCATGACGGTGGCCCTAAACTTGTGCAGACCTGTTGGAACTCTGGGAATTGTGCGGACCTGTTGGAACTCTGGGAATTTGCGGTCACAGAGTCTCTGCGGCAGCTCTAACTCTGTAGTCTAGTGGACCTGGACTGCGACACGGCTCCAGCTGCAGCTGTGGTTCGAATATCCTGCCGGACCAAACCCGAATAACAACTAGTAATTGGAATCACGAGTTCCTGATAATCGCTCTTCTGAATATCTTATCTTGGGAGACATGTATTGGTCAGCATCCAGCATCCATTTTATTTATTTATTTATTTGCTTTTTTGGGGGTTACACCCGGCGATGCACAGGGGTTACTCCTGGCTCTGTACTCAGGAATTACTGCTGGAGGTGCGCAGGGTACCATATGGGATGCTGGGAATCGAACCCGAGTCAACCGCATGCAAGGCAAATGCCCTACCCGCTGTGCTATCACTCCAGCCCCCCAGCATCCATTTTAGTGCCAAAGTTCAGCTCTTCTGGGTGCTGTGGCATGAGGTTGTGAGCATCTGGAGAAGGTTTGTAGGACCAAGTTTGAATGCGCTGGTGCTGCCACTGGATGTCCAAAATCCTAAGTGTCCTGGGTATCTGCAAATCCTGTTTATGAAGACCTCGATGTTGACCAGGGGTGCCTATGGTTCCCATGCAGTGGTTCTGTGCCAAATTCACACTTCTTAGGCTTCTTGGAGCATTCAATTTGGAGTACTTACTTGGTACCTTTGCAGCAAGTTTCCTTTAAGGGGCTCCACAGCAGTGACCAGGGAATTCGGGTAAGTTCACTCAGCCTTGGGGCTGGCCTTCAGACTCCAGGCCCCTGCGCAGCTATATTGAGGGTCTCTGTGTGGCCGTTAAAACCGAAGATTTTTTTTTCCTTTTTGGGCCACACCCAGCAATGCACAGGGGTGACTCCTGGCTCATGCACTCAGGAATCACTCCTGGCGGTGCTCAGGGGACCATATGGGATGCTGGGAATCGAACTCGGGTCGGCCGCGTGCAAGGCAAACGCCCTATCCGCTGTGCTATCACTCCAGCCCCAAAGCCGAGTATTTCCAGAGTCCAGCAGCCTTCATCCCCTGTTGGGGTTGCAGGGGTCTGGGTACGGATTAGGTGGCACAGGGAGAGTTGGGTTTAGGCAGCAACTGGAGACCGGAGCCTGCACAACAGGAACAGGCCCCTTGCTAGCTGAAAACAAGCTTTAGGAAATGTGACCTACTTTACTAGCAGCGGGCTGGAAGATGGGAGGAGCCGAGTCTGTCTGCTTGGCTAAGCCTGTCACTCATCACCAATCTGTTCTGCTGTTGGCTTAAGTGGGTGGGAGGAGTGGTGTCTCTCAGCCAGACTGCCAGATGCACTGAGAAGAAGCCTGCCATAGGTGCCAAACGCAGTGTCCAACTCATCAGACATCTTCAAAATAGAATCGCAGAGTTGGGGAGTCAGAGGTTTGAAGCAACACTGTTTCCCAGGGTTGAATCCAATACTGGAGAGGCTGAGAATAGCAAAGGCTGTATTTTTTTTTTCACAGAGACTACCTGGGCTGGAGTGATAGCAGAGCAGGTAGGGCATTCGCCTTGCACGCAGCTGACCCGGGTTCGATTCCCCTGCCCCTCTCGGAGAGCCCGGCAAGCTACCGAGAGTATCTCGCCCGCACGCAGAACTTGGCAAGCTACCCATGGTGTATTCTATATGCCAAAAACCGTAACAACAAGTCTCACAATGGAGACATTACTGGTGCCCACTCAAGCAAATCAATGAACAACGGGATGACAATGACAGTGACAGTGACAGAGACTACCTGCCCTTGCCTCCACATTCTTCCACATTGCAGCCTGCAGCTCCTGGGAAGCCCCCTCTGGGCTATGCTGGAGGGCTACTTCGTGTCCGTAACCAGGGACTTTAGGCAAGATTCTGTGATAAGCCAAGAAACATCTTATTTTAACATTGTGCTGAGTTCTAGAAATTACGAGTTTGTCTCTTTGCCTCCCATTGGCCTCCTCTAAGTCTACTGATTTGTCATGGTCAGTCACTATTATATTTGGGGAGGTAACTTCCCAAACAGTGCTCAGGAGACAACTCTCTGCCAGCCCAGTTGGAGATTCAGTGTGAGGGCCTGAGGATGCAATGTTGCTTGGGTGGTGGTTTTGCGGCATCCAGGAATGTACCCGCCAGTGTTCTGGAGTCATGTAAGATGTAACCATAGGTGCCCTGGGACTCAATAGGGTCAGCTGAATGGAAGCTCCTGCCTTAACTCCTGTACTATCCCTCCATTGCTTGATTAATATTTTTCTGGGTATGCCAACAAAACTCATTGGGAGAAACAATTATTACAACAATATAGTTGAGATCATTGGATATATACTTGCAAAAGAATAAATTTGCAACTCCCTTTCACACCATATAGAAAAAGTAGCTTGAAATTATCCTTAAAATGCATTAGAACCAAACATAAGATCTACAGCTTTTAAAATTCTCTGATGAGAACTCAGGAACAAGCTTATGTGAACTTGCCGTGTGCAATGTTTAGGGTGCTGAATATAGATTTATCTAGGTGAGAGACCAATGTTCAATTGACAATAAGAGGTTACAGTATATTTAGGTTCTCTAAATTGTTACTTCTTTGTTCAATTCCACCATTTAAAAAGGCTTAGCAAAATAAATACTGTCTCACACCATTACATATTGATTAGAAGTGGATTATGACCTTATCTGTGAATGATCAAATAATAAAGATTAAGCAAGTAAATAGAGCAAAATATCTCTCGGACCTTGGAGCAGATAGCAATTTAGTAAGTCGGACACAAAATAGTTGTAACATTGCCGTTAATTCCACTGTATAAAACAATATAAAAATAAATGCACTGGAATTGACCAAATTTTAAGTGGTTTCTCATTAAAAGGCACCATTGTAATGGTTAAAAAACATATCTTAGAGGGACTGCACTCATTTGTGGAGTGTAGGGTAGCATCACATGAGGCTGACCCAAGGACGGTAGATACAAGGGCCAGGGGAATTGCCCCATAGCTGGAAGACTGCTTCATGAGCAGAGGGGAGAAGGCAGATGGAATAGAGAAGGGATCACTAAGAAAATGATGGCTGGAGGAACCAGTCCGGATGGGAGATGCATGCCGAAAGTAGATAATGGACCAAACATGATGACCTCTCAGTGTCTGTGTTGCAAGCTATAATGCCCAAAAGTAGAGAGGGAGTATGGGGAATATTGTCTGCCATAGAGGCAGGGGGAGGGTGGGAAAGGGGGTGGTATACCCGGGATATTGGTGGTGGGAATGTGCACTGGTGGAGGGATGGGTATTTGATCATTGTGAGATTGTAACCCAAACATGAAAGCTTGTAACTATCTCACGATGATTCAATAAAATAAAATAAAAAAATTTTTTTAAAGGCATGTCTGAGACCTCGGTAGATAGTTCAAGAGATTAGACCACAGGCACATGCCTAGTATATGCAATATATAGCACCTCAGAGTCCCCCTGAGAATGGCTGGTGTGGCCCCAATTTTAGGACTGTAGCACTGTCATCTCATTGTTCATCAATTTGCTCGAGCGGGCACCAGTAATGTCTCCATTGTGAGACGTGTTGTTACTGTTTTTGGCATATTGAATACACCACGAGGAGCTTGCCAGGCTCTGCCATGCAGGCGGGATACTCTCGGTAGCTTGTGGGCTCTCCAAGAGGGACAGAAGAATCAAACCCAGGTTGGCCATGTGCAAGGCAAACGCCCTACCCGCTGTGCTAAATTAAAATTTACAGACAGAAAACAAAAGCAATACTGTTATTTTTTAAAAATCTTGCTAAAATAGCATTTTTACAAAGTATACAGACCCAATTAAGCTAAGGACAAAAATTATAATGGTGAAGAAATTCTAACAGGCATGTTACAAATAAAAATACATGTTACAAATAAAAATTAAAAAAATAAAAGTACTTGCCCAGCAAGCAAATGAGAAAACACTCAGTTACATTTCTGGTGAGGTGTGAATTGGTACAACACTTCACAAAACTATTTGGCTCCACGTGTTAAAACTAAACATGCATCTGCTCTGACCTAGGAGCTCAATTTCTAAATGCATGCCCCAGAGAAAGAATCACATGCATCCAACTAATGGCCATAAGCCTGTGCACAGAAGCTTTTCCATAACAGTGAAACTCTGCAAATCACCCAAGTGCTGCTGTCAGGAGAATGAATAAGTAAATAGTGATATATTTATACAACCTAGCACTACACAGATGAAAGAATGCTTCATGGATTTATTGCTCTCAAAGATGCAAGTATAAAATGTAAAAGTCTTACACAAAAGAGGGCTTGCATGTTATTTTGTAGTTCAAGAAGAGCAGGTATATATAAAGAAGAAGGAGAGTTTCCATGTTCTTGCTTATATACAACATCTTGATTTAGCGGATGCTTATATGTAAATGCATGTAAATCTTCAGCAAGCTTTACACTAAGGATTTGTACGTTAAGAATTTATTTACTCTCTTACACAGGTCCTACATCAATTAAAAAACACAAAAGTAAAGATGTTCTGTACTATATACACATAAGATTTAGGAAGCCGGAAATATAGTCATGAGGAGAGCAGAAATGTTTAGTTAATCTAATGAAGGCCTGCTGTCAATTTGCATACATTTCCATATGCACCCTTTAACTATTTTGCTTCTAGTTATATTAATATTCAGTGTTATTAATATATAACTATAATGGTAGTTCAAAAGTATGAACAACTGAATCACTGTATCACTGTCATCCTGTTAATCATTGATTTGCTCATACAGGTGCCAGTAACATCTCCATTCGTCCTAGCCCTGAGATTTTAGCAGCCTCTTTTCACTCATTCTTCCCAGCAGTGCCACATTGGAGGCTCTTTCAGGGTCAGGCGAATGAGACCTATCATTATTACCATATTTGACATATCGAATATGCCACGGAGAGCTTGCCAGGCTCTGCCATGCAGGCAGGATGTTCTCGGTACCTTGCCAGGTTCTCTGAGAGGGAGAACTAGGCTATAAGAGGTCGAGTGCCACACACTTTGGGGAGCATTGTTTTATAGTCTCTGGTTTTTATATACACATTTCCGGGAGCATTATTTTATAGTCTCTGGTTTTATACTCTGATTTCTCTTCAGATCATATATAAAAGTATGAATAAATTCAATTAAATTTATTAAATCAATTATGAAATACTTGTTCAGTAGAACACAGTGTTGTTTCATAAGGTGTGGAATATGTAATGTGTAAAAATTTTCATAAGATATGGGCCACCCAGATCTCTGGATCCTTCTTGAGATGAGGGTGGTCCAAGTGTCTGCCTTACAAAAAATCCCGGGTTTCCTCCACAGCCAACTTCTGAGACGTATGAATGGCCAGGGTAGATGCCAGGCTGCTGAGTGAATTATTCCAGTTCCACCGTTCCTGGGGCACACAGCCTCAGATCTGACCACATGCCATCTTCACATTCTGCAGTGCTGACAGCCCAGTGAGAGCACAGAAAATTAGATGGAAAAGTTGAGTAGAAGTCCACTACGTTTAATGAGAGAAAACAATAACATGGAAGGTTCCCCTTGCACCGAACAGCTCAGTCAATCCTCAAACAATGACTTTATTGACAGCATGGAGAGACATGTGTTGTAATAAGCAATTAAAGTTAAATTATTTTGTGCCTCTCAAGGGGTGGAAAGGTAACTTGGGACATTTGTGGAGTGAAGGTCATGCGGGTGGTGGGATTGGCATGGGAATATTGAATACCTGAAATGAGTGTATTATGAATAACTTTGTAGATCACAGTGTTTAAATAAAGTTTCAAAAAATAAAGTGAGGGCTGAGGTCTGACAAAAAAAAATAAAGATATGGATCGGGGGATAGTAGAGGGACTAAGGCCTTTTGTAGACCCCCAGCAAGCCTCCATCATCCCACAGTCCCTGGGCAGCGCCACTTCTTCCACCCTGACACGGAAAGCATCTAGAGCCTTCTGAACGTATCTTAGAAAAGCCCCCAAACTGTTAATAAAGTATCACTGTAGCATTGTCATCCCATTGCTCATTGATTTGCTCAAGCGGGCACCAGTAACGTCTCCATTGTGAGACTTGTTGTTACTGTTTTTGGCATATCGAATACGCCACGGGTAGCTTGCCAGGAATTTATTATAGCAGGTAGAGCATTTGCCTTGCACGCGGCCGACCCGGGTTCGATTCCTCCACCCCTCTTGGAGAGCCCAGTGAGCTCCCAAAAGTATCCTGCCTGCATGGCAGAGCCTGGCAAGCTCCCCGGTTTGGTGCTATCGCTCCAGCCCATTAATAAAGTAATAACTGAAAATTATCTTGCAAACATACACAATTTACTTGTGTTTTCATAAAATATTGAATCTATGTTTTTGCCTCCATACACAGAAACCCAAGTGATTAATTGCAAAGTCATGGTTGACAGTAGCCTTTCACAACTGCCCATTTATAAAACCTGCCACCTTTCAGAATCCCAGTCACATGACATCAGACAGTACCACCAGGGTCCCTTCGGTTCTTAGTGTGATAACGGAGGTCAAAGTGGGTAAGTGGGTTTGGGGCTCAGAGCAAGAGCAATCTGGGAGAAGTCTGCAGTGGAAGTGAACGCTCAGCGCCATGCAGCCATGGAGGGCTGAGTCCCCACTGACAGAGACCCTGGCACTGGGTCCACACACAGGGAATTGGGAGGGGACACTGGCCAGATGGCCCCATCCAATCAAATTTTCCAAAAATTTAAAACAATACTATGCAGTGCTAAAGACAGCATGGAAAGCTCTAATTAATGTCTTCCCCATATTGTTGGTCCGGGTGTGACTATCAACCAGAGAAGTCAGTTTAGAAAGCAACCTGTCACAACAGATCTTCACTGAATTATGATGAGTCTACATCCGATAAGTTCACTACCAGCCCTATCGTACATGGAAACTATGTTTGCAGAGATGCATTTAATGACCTTGACCGTATCAGCTTAGGCTCACCTACCACCCAAGTACTCAGAACACTACTCAGAAATACACTGGGCAAAGTCCACTTGATACCAAAGAGGTGGCCTCTTGGAATTGATTGAATGATGCAGAAAGTGAAAAGAGCACAGAGAGCATTAACCATTTGCCAGAGAGGTAAGTCTCATCACTGATGCTTGTCACAGGAGTGTAGGACCTCACTGTTAGTTCAAGGGGTAAGAATTAATTTTCAAAATTTCATGTACAGTTTCTACAGAATGGTTATTGCTTTTGCACCACCATAAAGTCAAAATATCACTGTCAAACCATCATAGCTGGGAACCATCTGTACTTATAAGACTCTAAAATAGATGTATTTTTTTAACCAACTCTTCTGCTTCTAATTTTTTAGACGTCTGTCCTACTCCACAGGGAAATTAATGTACATTACAAGTACACATCATGGCATTGCTCAGAAAAGTAAAACAAATTGTTGAAATTCAAACATTCGCCGAAAAGGCAGTTGTTAAATAAATGATAGTGTGACACTTTTCCAAATATTTATAAAGAACAATTGATGTTTAAGTATGGAAAGATCTCTAATAAATATTATTAAGTGGAAAAACAAATCATAAAGCAGTAAATGTGATATTAATCACCGAATGGGGAGAGCTCAGTGGTATGTGTTTGGTGAGTATCTACTCGCATAAATCACGTCTAAAGATGAGCACCAAGCTGTGAGTAGTAAGTGTACTGGGAGGGGCGTTAGCTGAAGGAGACTTAACTCTATACACCACTGTAGCATAGGAGGTTTTAAATTAAAGATACTGACTTTCAGTTAAAATGTTAAAAGTCCACTATGATTACAGATATCACCAGTATACAATAATTAATCCGAGAGGTAATTGAGAGATGGAGAAAAATGTTTCTGTGCTACAGAGTCTTAAGTACCAAAAGGACTTACCATTTTTTAATTTCAAGGATAATACAGAAAGTCACATATGTCTACAAGAAATAATAAAAAGAAAGAAGTTATTTGCTTTCTAAGTGAAAACATTAGAAATGTTTCTCTGACAGGGCTGCAACTCTGGGGTAACAATGCAGAGTTTATCCCGGAACTGGCAGTTGTTTATCCCAACCTCATGGATGTTCTGTATCGGTACTTCCCACATCCAGGCCACCAACGACACGTGGTCCCTCACCCTCAAAATATGGCCAGGGGCTGGAGCAATGGCACAGCAGGTAGGGCGTTTGCCTTGCACGCGGCCGACCCGGGTTCGATTCCCAGCATCCCATATGGTCCCCTGAGCACCGCCGGGAGTAACTCCTGAGTGCAAAGCCAGGAGGTAACCCCTGTGCATTGCCGGGTATGACCCAAAAAGCAAAAAAAAAAATGTGGCCAGTGATCCTGAAAGACTGTAGGTTTGCATTTATTCTATTTCTTCTCAATCTCAATTTCCATGGCTACACGTGTTGAGGGTTTGCCACCTGCAATGCTGGGGGTTATAGAGAAAAGCAATGAAAAAGCATGGACTAACCAAAGCCAAACAAATGGAACCACGTAAAATTAAAAAGTCTTTACATGGCAAAGGAAGCTCGGGCTAAAATAAAGAGTGGGCCAGAGAAATTTTATGGGAACTAAGGCACTTGTCTTGCATGCAGCTAACCTCAGTTCAATCCCTGGCACAATATAACATACCTCCCAATACCACAAGTGGTCACTACTAGCACAGAGCCAGGAATATCTCTTCAATATGGGTGTGGTCACACAACCAAAAACTTTTAAAATAAAATTTCAAAAACCACTCCACTGAATGAAATGGTTTGCGTGTAATATATCAGATTAGGGGCTGATATCTACTATATATAAAGCACCTGCAAAGCTCAACGACAATAAAAGCTATCCAACAATGGGGAGAGGAGATGAACGGACACTTCCCTAAAGAAGTCAGTCAGACAACCAGTAGGCATAGGAAAAAAGCATTTATTGTCAGTTATTATCAAGGCAATGAGATATCATCTGACACCAGTGCAAAGGGCATATATCAAAAACACTGGAAATAGGGCTGGAGTGATAGCACAGTGGGTAGGGCATTTGACTTGCATGTGGCCAACCCAGGTTGGATTCCCAGAATCCAATATGGTCCACCAGGCACGGCCAGGAGTAATTCCTGAGTGCATGAGCCAGGAGTAACCCCTGTGCACCGCTGGGTGTGGCCCAAAAAGCAAAAAAAAAAAAAAGACTAAATAGCCAGTGTTGACAGGGATGTAGTGGAATAGAAACCCACTTAGACTTTTGCTGGGAATGACCTTTGGTTCAGCCTCAGTGGAAAACAGCATGGAGATTTCTGCAAAAAGTAAGAATAAAGTTTCCACATGATTCAGCAATTCCACTTCTCGGAATCTTCTCCCAAAATGCAGAAAAGTTAATTTGAAAAGATTTATGTATATTGATGGTCATTGTATCACTCAGCACAATTGCCAAGATATAAATGCAACCCAAATGTCCAACAATGATGAACAGATAAAAAAGTTGTAGTATTTCACCTATAAGAAAAGGTGGGGGGTCGGAGCAATAGTACAGCAGGTAGGGCGTTTGCCTTGCACGTTGCCAAACCGGATTCAATCCCTGGCATCTCATATGGTCCCCCAAGCACCACCAGGAATAATTCCTGAGTGCAGAGTCAGGAGTAACCCCTGAGCATCGCTGGGTGTGACCCCAAAAGCAAAATTTTATAAAGGTGGAATATTTCATTTGGCAGCAATTTGAAAGTATAACATTAAGTGAAATAAAAAACAAAAGGGACAAGGACAAATACTGGCTGATCTCATTCATCTCTGGTACAAAAAGAAATACAACATGAGAATGGATAGGATCAAACAGCATCAAATAATGACAAATCCCTGGTCTTGAATTATAGAACAGAAGGTACCAAACAGGATAGGGGTGATGGAGGGTAATGATGAGGTGAACTAAAAATAATAATGGGTCATTTGTGAGGGGTCTTGGGCACTTTGATGTTGGTGAAGTCTGATAACTATACACATCAGGATCATAAATACTAATACTGCCATTAACACTTTACATAAATATAATAATAAAAATAATTTTAAAAGACAGAAAGAACACAAATAACCTAAAATAAAGACTTTATTCAAGATTTGCTTCAGCAACTGGAGAAATGAATCAAACTTGACAACTAAGATGTAAGGAACTGAAGATGGAAAAAGGCAATGAAGCCCAGAGAGCTGGAGACAGAACTGAATAATCAAGGCAAATAGAGTCTGTGTTAACTCCAACCCATCAAATTCAAAGCGAGGCACATGGTAAAAAGATAGCAATAAAAACTAGTGACATTAATGACAGGTCCTATGAGAACTTTGCTAAGTATTTTGATGATCTCATTCAATCTTAGGAATAATTAGATAAGATGGAATTTATTATTAATTCTGAAATGTCAGTAAAACAATGGAGGCTTAGAGAGTTAAAGTACCTTGATCAAGGTCACACATCAAGAAGGTAGGAGTTTTTTTATTGAAATAAAATTCTGACTCCCAGATAGAGATTTTTTTATTGAAATAAAATTCTGACTTCCAGATAGAGATTTCTTTTTTTTTTTGCTTTTTGGGTCACACCTGGCGATTCACAGGGGTTACTCTTGGCTTTGCACTCAGAAATTAATCCTGGTGGTGCTTGGGGGGCCATATGGGATGCTGGGAGTCGAACCCAGGTCACTGCCTGCAAGGCAAACGCCTTACCCACTGTGCTATTGCTCCAACCCCCCAGATAGCGATTTAAACTTCATAAAGATCAAGAAAGAAATGGGAAGAGGTAATGTTAGGCAAAGATGCAAAAGCTTGTCTTACACGTAAAGAGGACAATTCTGCCAGTTTCCCCTGACATGGAATAATAGAAATAAAAGTGTAATTTAAAGTGTGTCTTTAAATTGTCATAGTAGTTTAAAACATCTACAAAATACAGTGGCAGACCAAAACTCTGCAATCATTACTTGAAATAGATCTGTTATATAGGCTGATGATTTTTCATTCTAACACACTCCGTGGATTCTCCCACAGAAAGAACACAGAAGCAAAGATCCCTAGAACAATGGAGACTCTCGGAGAGCAAGAGTTTGGATTCTAAGAGCAAGTTTGGTTTCTAAATGCCATCAAGTGGAGCCCGATTGGTTTCAGAGCCATGACCTGGAAGTACAAATAGATCTACTGATGTTCCAATACTTAAGAAGAAAGTAAAAACTCTCTATTAAAATCAGCAGAACAATAGAAGAGGGATGTGTTAAAGTAATAGTTCAAAGGACTATTTAGAGCATATGCTTTCTGTGCACTCAATCCCAAATGCCCTGGCACCAAATGACCTACCTCACCCCAAACAGCGGTGGCTATGGCTCTGGTGACCCCCAGTGCTGCTGACCTGAGTAGCACAGAACCTCAGGGCTGAATATTCAACCATCAGGTATGCGCAACTAGGCCAAGTATGACCAGGAGTGGCCCCTTGACCCCCCACACCCTGTGAGACAAAACAGAAAACCCAAGTAATGCCACAAAAGATCTTCGAGGTGTTAAAGAGAATTTTAGCAAAACGTTTTCCCACAAAGCAAGCTCTGGCCTTAAAAGGTAACTTTAACCACACATTTAAATAACCCTGAATGCTAAATCTGCACAAATTCTCTCAGCAAATAGAAGCACTGATTCCCAACCTTTTTTATGAGGACATAGTTACCCTGATAACAAAACCTGAAAAGGACGTTTCAAAAGAAGAAAATTGCAGACCTCATTAACTCACATGCAAAAAATAATAAATCCTTCAGAAATAGAATCCTGGGGCTGGAGAGATAGCACATTTACTTGGCATTTACTTTGCATGTGGCCGACCCGGGTTCGATTCCCAGCATCCCATATGGTCCCCTGAGCACCGCCAGGGGTAATTCCTGAGTGTAGAGCCAGGAGTGACCCCTGTGTATTGCCAGGTGTGACCCAAAAAGCAAAAAATAAAAATAGAATCCAAGCATAACAATAGGGGTTTATCCCAGGAATTCAAGCTTGGTTTGTCATTTGAAATTCATTCAATGTAATTCACCATAAAAAAAAAAAAAAAACATTGTGCCAACTGAGGTGAAAAAACATAACAAACCCAGTATCTTTTACTGATGAAGACTTTCAGTAAAGTGAGGCCAGGGTGATAGCACAGTGGTTTGGGCACTTGTGTTGCATGCTGCCAACCCCAGTTTTGGCCCTGGCCACCACATCTGGTCCCCCCCATCCCTGCCAGAAGTGATCCCTGAGTGCAGAGCCAGGAGTGCAGAGCTCCAAGTACCCCCCAGTGTGGCCCCCAAACAAAACAAAGCAAACACTTTCATGGAAGGGAACTTCCTCTGGTGATGGCAAATTTAGGGCTAGCCTCAGGTCCAAGAGGGACGCAAAGAATGCTTTCGTGTGCTGAGAAAAAGATGCTCATTTTCATCCCTGGCCAGAGCCATGAATGGAGAGGGGGAAATGCACACAGGTCACAAAGGAAGGAAAAGTCTTTATTTCAGAGAACTCTATATGGAAAAGCCGATGACCTCTACCAAAGTCATTTTCGGTGAAAAGCCAGAGCACTACCGAGCACTGGGTTTCAGCAAGCCTGAGGGCTCCCAGCCTGCGTGCAGGATTTCTGGACTCGCCACTGGCCTTGTGTCTCGGCCCCTTTTCCTCTTCTAGTCCGCAGCTCAGAGCTCCAGCCTGCCTTCCTGAGTTCTCAGCCTCCGCATAGGTTGGGGCCTTCTTCCCTCCCTACTCCGGGGCTCAGTCTGCAGCTGGGGCTCCCACAGCGGCCCCTGCTGGCACATGCAGGCTGGTGCAGGCCCGCAGGATCAGCACCCTCCTCGCGGTCAGCTTCAGGAGAAAGGTTCAATGGCAGCTCATGCAACAGAGGCCAGGGCAAGAAGTGCCCAAATCATGAGGAAATACATCTCAAATATGTGCCTTCCGGTCTGCTTTTTTTGTTTGCATCCTCGGACCATTTTTTTTTTCCTTTTTGGATCACACCTGGTGATGCACAGGGGATACGCCTGGCTCTGCACTCAGGAATTACCCCTGGCGGTGCTCGGAGGACCATATGGGATGCTGGGAATCGAACTCGGATCAGCTGTGTGCAAGGCAAATGCCCTACCCGCTGTGCTATAGCTCCAGCCCCATCGGACCAATTTTAGACAGAACTGCCGCCAAGGGGCCCAGAAATCATTGAATGTCAGCATTAGAAGGGATTCTTGAAACCCCCCTGGCCCGCATATAACACAACCTCAGGGGAATGTTCTAGGTCATGCTCCATATGGCTTACAGGAGCCAGAACAGGAACAGACAGAATCTCTGCTCCACGGTGATCAGCCCTGGCAGTGGGGCAGCTGAGAAGTTTGCTGGGTATTGGCTGTCAGATTTCGTGCCCCTGCCAGACTCACGGCTCTGAGCGGCAGGATTCGGGTTACCAGCTCAGGCTGCCTGCGGAGAGGGAGAGAGAAGTCGTGCTGGAGCGGGAAGTTTCTCAGGAAAAGCTGAAAGCGGGGAGGAAGGCTGCAGAGCAGAAGCTGAATCTTCTTGGCCAAGCCACTTACAAGCAGTAATACAGGAGGCTTTAGGTGCAGGGCACTCAGGGGGTATGGGGGGGCACAGGAGGCAGCTGGGCAGGGGAAGGAGGAAGAAAGGGCTCGAGCTCTTATTCATACCATTATTCATGCCAGAGTCCACCCAAGGGCTGCACCCCAATGCTACCCCAAACCACCAGGCTGATTGAACCATTAGGCATCAGCATCACGGGTGGTGCAGTGTCCTGGGGTGCCCTAGGAGAACGTGGAGTGCCTGTAGCAGGATGACAGAGCCGGATTTCTCAGCCCTGACTCTACATCCCCATCACCAGGGGAACTTAGGGAAAATGCTGTTTTCTCCTTCGCTGCCTGAGCAAGCAGGGGAGCACACAGACCATAACGTTTTCAAAGTCCCCAGACAGCTTTAACCTAACTAGTATCCCGAAGGGTGAAAATCAGTCTGTGTGAAATGTCAGCAGAAAGGGACTTTCAAAAATCACATTTTTTTGGCAGATGGCGAAACTGAGGTTGAGATGGAGCCTAAGGAATCGGAGGCACAACCCAGACTGGAGAGGTGGACGTCAGTCACCAGCGCCCCACATCTATCTCCAATCCCAAGCCCCCTGTCCTCAGCCCCCTACCCCCTAAAAAAAAAAAAAAACAACCAAAACCAAAAAGCTACATTGTATCTGGAAGGCAGGAGTAGAAAGCGCTGGGGATGCCCCCGCTGTCCAAGGTCCTGACACCTCGCGCGTGCGTCTGGGGCCCAGGACTGCCCCTTCTTTCTTTCCTCTTTCCTCTTCCCCACAGGTGACCTTGTTCAAAGCTCGGCTTCCCTGCAATCTGGGAAATAACACCCTGAAACCAGGACGCCCGGGATGGACGAAACACAGAGCATTGGTATCCTTCTGCGGACAGGCCAGTGAAGGTCACTCCTTCCCTGTCAGGGTTCCACCCACGTCTCCTACTTCCACTCTGGCCTCCCCCTGCGAGGGAAGGACGCCGGGTCCCCAGACATGCAATTCTCTGTGAGCCTCCCTGTGGTGCCATTCCTGAAGATACAAACCCTTGGGTGGGCAGAGAACCGAACCGATGGCATAACTTCCCCTGGCAAGCATCTCCAGGAACAAAAAGAGCTCTAGGTAAATGGCTAGAGGGCTGCATGGAGGAGGTGCACCGGACCCAGCTAGAGTTAGGGACCACTGCTCAGAAACTGTGATCACAGAGGAGGCTGGCTGTATCGGCCAGAGTGATCAAGGACTCGAGGACTGACTGGAGGCAGGGCAGGTCAAAGGCAGGTGAGACTGAAGGATGCTGAGCTGCTTAGCGGACTGAGCTCCGAGCACCTTCCACGGCGGTGTCCGTGCGCCCTCTAGTGGCTCCTAGAAGGTCAGCGCCTCCGCCGCGCCTTGCAAATCGTGCCCCGCGTTGATGATGGCAAAGCTCGGGCAGCCATCCTGGGACCTCAGGTAGCGCGGACACGCGGTGGGGCCTGGTGGACGCAGCGGGCGCGCCCGCGCCAGTCTCCCTGCCCCTGAGTGTGGGGAGGCCAGGATTGGGCATCTCATACCTTATATACGGTTTATGCCTTTTCTGCTGGACCCACACCCGGAAGACCACCTTATTGGCGATAGGAATTTGAGCATCCAGCAACAATGCAATACCTGAAAGGGGGCTGGGGGGGACAGAAAGGTGGAAGAGCTTTCTAGAACCCCATACCAAGAAAAATGAGACGAGGGGCATGAAGTCACCCAACCGGACCTAAGCAACCTCATCAGGTGGAGCGGCCTCTAGTTATTTCCACAAAGTCTCCAGACATCAGTGAGACCCACACCCTCGGACCCTCCACGGCCCACAGATACCCATAGATGCCAGGATTCACATAGACCTGGGATCCCCATAGACCTGGGATCCCCATAGACCCTGGGATCCCCATGAACCCTGGGATCCCCATGGACCCTGAGATCCCCATAGAATGCTAGGATCTCCATAGGCCCTGAGATCCCCATAGACCCTGGGATCCCCATAGACTCTGAGATCCCCATAGACCTTGGATCCCCATAGACCTGGGATCTCCGTGGACCCTGAGATCCCCATAGATGCTAGGATCTCCACAGACCTTGAGATCCCCATAGACCCTGAGATCCCCATAGACCCTGGGATCCCCATAGACTCTGAGATCCCCATAGACCCTGGATCCCCATAGACCTGGGATCCCCATGGACCCTGAGATCCCCATAGATGTTAGGATCTCCATAGACCCTGAGATCCCCATAGACCCTGAGATCCCCATAGACCCTGGGATCCCCATAGACCCTGGGATCCCCATGGGCCCTGAAATCCCCATAGATGCTAGGATCTCCATGGACCCTGGGAACCCCATAGACCCTGGGATCCCTATAGACTCTGAGATCCCCATAGACCCTGGGATCCCCATAGACCCTGGGATACACATAGACTCTGAGATCCCCATAGACCCTGGGATCCCCATAGACCCTGGGATACACATAGACTCTGAGATCCCCACAGACCTGGTATCCCCATAGACCATAGACCCTGGGATCCCCATAGACCCTGAGATCCCCATGAACCTGCGATCCCCATAGACTCTGGGATCCCCATAAACCCTGAGATCCCCATAGACCCTGGGATCCCCATCGACCATAGACCATGGGGTCCCCGTAGGCTTGGGATCCCATGGACCCTGGGTTCCCCCAGGCCCTGAAATACCTCTAGACTCTGGGATTTCACTGGATACTGAGATTCCCCTAGATCCTGACAGTCGGGGGCAGGGACCACGACACTCTCAGGATATTGGTCCCCATAGGGGCATGGAACACATCCTGGTCCCAGGACAGGAGAATTGCTGACTTGATCCTCGACGTTACAGAGGGATGAGAAGTGACAGGGGAGATGGCCTTTGAGGAGGGGCATCCATTGTCCTGTCCATCAGGCCTCCCGTTTCCCTGTTCCCCCGGCCCCTCCTTTCCCGCAGCACCACATCTTTCTCCAAGAGCAAGACACGGGCACCTCTGTCCATGTGCAGGGGACTTCGGGGTCACTGCCAGCCTCTGAGCCCCCCACCCCCCTGGCCACATCCAGACCACGTGGGTTTCTGAAGCTCCCCCTCCTCCTGCCTGAGAAAGACTGTCTTCTTGCCGAGAGCCATTGCCAAGAGCACCAAGTGTGCAGGCAACATGATCGCGTGGGGGAGGTTCGGCTCAGGGGCTGCTACTCTCACCCCGGGTGAGATGAATTTAACCTTGGGGCTAAATAGCGACTCTCCAGCCTTCCAGATGTTCCTGCTCTCATCACTCAGGTGTGTGTGTGGCCTGAGTGTGATGCCACACTCTCAGCAATGGTCCTGCCTCGGTGGCGTCATGCCAAGTATGTCTTTGGGTGCGTGACTTTGGACAGAGCCCAGCTCTGGGAGCTGCACCCTGGCCTCGGGAGACATTTGCTGTTCTCCCCGGAGATCCCCAGTGGCTGTGGAGAGTGCCTGTGTGACTTTGGACCTTTCACAGGGAACTGAAGACAAATTTGACCTTGGGACTGTCCAGCCTTCCACGTTTTCCTGCTCTCAGGACTCAGGCATGTTGTATGGCCCTCATCGGCCACGTGGGACTCAGGGGCCCCTCCTTGCTGGGGGAGTTCAGGTCTCGTTCCTGAAGGTTTCTTCCTCCTACTGTGATGACTCTCATTGGCTTCTTATTTTAGGGGGTTGGTATCTCCCAAGAAGTGCTGAGGTGGCCTGGGGATACGGTGTGGACCCCGTGTGCTAAGGCTGGTGGTACGAGGGGGTCATTCAGAGCATGTGCTATCTCCAACGCCCCATTCAAACTATTTTTATTTTTAAATTTATTTTAATTTATTTTTTTTTCTGTTGGACTGGAGTGATAGCACAGCAGGTAGGGTGTTTGCCTTGCACGTGGCCAACCTCCGTCCCTCTCGAAGAGCCTGGCAAGCTACTGAGAGTATCCTGCCCGCATGGCAGAACCTGGCAAGCTCCCTGTAGCATATTCAATATGCCAAAAACAGTAACAACAAGTCTCACAATGGAGACGTTACTGGCGCCCGCTCAAGCAAATTGATGAACAATGGGACAACAGTGCTACGACAGTGCTACAGAGCTATTTATTTTTTCTGTTACTAATTTTGTATTTTATTTATTTAATCAAATCACTGTGAGCTACAGTTACAAAACTTTCATGTTTGAGTTTCAGTCACATAATGATCAAACACCCATCCCTCCACCAGCGCACATTTTCCACCTGCAATGTCCCCAGTATCCCTCCCCTAACCCCCATCCCACCCCTCCCCCCCTCTCAATGGCAGACACTTTCCCTCTTACTCTCTCTCTCTCTCTACTTATGGGCATTATGGTTCATTCATGCTATTTTTAACCCCCTCCCCCACCCTCAGTTTCCTGCCAAACCCTGATCTTGTTGATTATGACCTGTAGGTAGCTCCAGGCTATATCCTGTCCTTTCTTCTTTCTTTCTTTTATTATTATTTTTTTTTGCTTTTTTGGGTCACACCAGCGATGCACAGGGGTCACTCCTGGCTCATGCACTCAGGAATTACTCCTGGGGGTGCTTAGGAGACCATATGGGATGCTGGGATTCGAACCCGGGTCGGCCACATGTAAGGCAAACGCCCTACCTGCTGTGCTATCATGCCCTATCTTCATGGCGGTGGTCCATCTTGTTTTGGCATTTGGTGATGCTATTCCTTTTCTTCCTAGGAGCTCTTTCCTCCTCTGGAAACAGGACTGCCGGGATATCCCCTCCACACCTCCCCCCACCCCAGACTGGTGCCTCCTTCTCTAAAGTCAGCCAACAGCACTGGCTGCCAGAGCAGGAAAGCATTTGGGCCCATTTCCTGTCCATGAACCGGAGACCCCAAAGGTACTGGGAGGCACAAGGTGCAGAAAGAGAATTGCAACTGACGCTTATAAATCAACACTATAATTGCGCATTGCAAAGGCGCGGGCCATGTTACATGGACCAAGCACAATGGATACTTAAGACATCAGTTCTTCCCTCTTCATCACCTTGCATTTCTTTCTCCCCTGCAAATTCACATGGCAGCACAGGGGCAGTCAGAGATGGTGCTTTCCTCAGGGCTGAGTCAGCGTACTTCATCCCCTTCCCGATCGAACTCTTGGTCCTTCAGGGCCTGTTCCGTATCTACCCAGTAAGGATGGTCACCATCTCCTAGAGAAGGTGATAAAAGGATCGCTGTCCAGTTCTGTGTTCTGAGACACATGTCTTAAGCATTGAGAGAGCCGGTCGTTGGAAGCGTGGACAGAGAAGAGCGTTTCTAGAAGTCAAAGATCTTCCTTTGCATACAAAACCGTGCGGCCGCTTGTGCGGCCACTCGACCTCATATCTCTTCATTCTCAGCAATGGAAAACAAATTATCAAATGCTTCCTTTTCAGCAGGTCCGACTTTAAGGGGGAGAAACTCCAAACAATAATAGTGAGTTTTGTGTTGAAATATTGAATGTAATCAAAGTAAAGGTAAAGTAAAGTGAAATTTATCAGTTACACAGGTGGGGTGGGGGGCTGGGAAGGTGGGGAGGTGGAGCTATACTGTGATTCTTGGTGGTGGAATATGTGCACTGGTGAAGGGATGGGTGTTTGAGCATTGTATAACTGAGACTTAAACCTGAAATCTGTGTAACTTTCCACATGGTGATTCAATAAAAGAAAAATAAAATAAAATAAAATAAGAGATCTTCCTTTGCAGAGCAAGAGCAGAACTGGTGGTCCTACTGTAGATTTCGGAGGGCAGCTCCTACAGGGGGGCCTGTCCTCTGGGAGGGGAGAGGGCAGCAGCCCCTCTCAGTTACAGAAAGGGCTTGGGGGGGTTGGTGGAAAGAAGACAAAAAAAAGCTAGCTCAGGGGCTGTTGGGTTAACGGGATGATGCCTTTCCCACGAGGGGCTGTGACCCCTGAATTTGAACCCTGCACCCCCGCAGGATTCCAGACCCCTGCAGGAGTCCCCACCACTGAAGACAAGGTGGCTTTCCACTCTCTCTGGCCTGGAAGAGCCTCTAGGGGGCCCACAAGTGCTCGAAAAGCCCCACTGAAGGGACCAGGGCTGCTGGAAGTCTGAAACAGGACAAGGAGGCCGGGAGTCTGTTTGCACTCAGAGGGGTAAACTTCCCCAGTTTACTCGGAGGGGCCTCTGATTGTCAGCGGCCGAGAGCCTCGGGGTGAGCTCCTGGCCACCAGCAGGCAAGTGAAAACCGCTTGTTCGAAAAAAAAGGAAGCTCAAACTTCAAATAAACGGCTTCCCTAACGTGATTGCTTTTGAATTGAGGGGACTGTCACCGTGAAAGACTAGTTAATTGCCACTTGCCCTTCACCCCTCACGTCAGCAGACATGGAAGATCAAATAAATGTAGGGACCCGGGAGCCCTCTGGCCTCGGAGACCCTCCAGTTGAAGTTCCCTTAGTTTCAGGGAATGGAACCCTGAAGACAGCACAGCCCACGGGTGCCTCCAACCCATCCGTGCTTTGAAAACGCTGAGAGCCTGAGCAGAGAGTGGGAGCCACGTCTTTCTGGCTGCCCCCAGCCGAGTCACCCCACAGAGCCACACGCAGTGCCGACTCTCGAAACTCAAGTGATCAAGAACTGAGTCAGACAGTCCCCCGCCCCCTCCCCCAGCTGTCTCAGCTCCCTTCCTAAGGGGGTGCAGCTGGGCCTTTTACTCCCCTACATTCTCAACCATCTATCAGTACATCAGTACTATAAGCTGATTCCAGGTGGGGTAGCAAAGGTTCTAGAAAATTCCAAAAATCAAAAGGGACTCATTGCAAACTAGGTGATGCTCGGATTAAATGGCTCAGGGGCCGGAGCTATCGATCTGAAGCCACAAACTGTGGGTGAACATCTCTTTTAAATGGGGTGGTGGATGGTATCTTTATACGGATGTCCCCGGAAGTAGGCCTGTGCCCGGAAGCCTCGTGGGAAGCCCCTTAGAGTTAAGAGTTGCAGGGATGGGATTGAGGAGGGGCCCAGACACTTGCCTACACCCTTCCACCTGGAACCCCCAGTAGAGAGAAGGCCTCGTTTCCAACACAGATGTCAGCATCTACTTATTGGTGGGCATGAACACAGACTGGCTTCAGCAGCAACGTCCTGCCGGCCATGTCAGTGTCACTCTACTCAGCCTTGCAAGGAAGAATTTCTAAAGAAGCCTGGAGGGGCTGGAGTGATAGCACAGCGGGTAGGGCGTTTGCCTTGCACACGGCCAACCCGGGTTCGAATCCCAGCATCCCATATGGTCCCCTGAGCACCGCCAGGAGTAATTCCTGAGTGCAGAGCCAGGAGTAACCCCTGTGCATCGCCGGGTGTGACCCAAAAAGAAAAAATAAGAAAGAAAGAAAGAAAGAAAGAAAGAAAGAAAGAAAGAAAGAAAGAAAGAAAGAAAGAAAGAAAGAAAGAAAGAAAGAAAGAAAGAAAGACAGGAAGGAAGGAAGGAAGGAAGAAAGAAAGAAAGAAAGAAAGAAAGAAAGAAAGAAAGAAAGAAAGAAAGAAAGAAAGAAAGAAAGAAAGAAAGAAAGAAAGAAAGAAAGAAAGAAAGAAAGAAAGAAAGAAAGAACCCCGGAGGCTTGTCCTGTCACATGGAGGGGACCAAGTGAGCAGGAAGGGGCCTTGCTACTCCGGAAGCATCCAGAAGCTGAATGGGAAGAGGGGGAAGGCCCTGGTAGAGAGCTTTTGTGGAAAAAAAAAAAAAAAACAACAGCATCAGAAAGAGTGAAGCAGGCAAGGGAGGCATCATTCAAGGTCTTGGTCAGAGGGGAGGATGGACGTCAGTCCCCAGAACCACAGCCTGGAGGTCTCGGGTGTTTGTTTTGTTTGTTTGTCTGTCTGCTTGGCCACACCCAGCGATGTGCTCAGGGCTTACTCCTGGCGCAGAGGTTCAGGGATTGCTCAGGTGAGGCTCAGGGGACCATACGGGGTGTCAGGGAATGAACGAGATGGGCTGCATGCAGGGCAAGTGCCCTCCCTGATGTGCTTGGCCCAAAGACTGGGAGGTTTGAGGACTGAGTTTAGCCGTGCACCACGCGGCACGTCATCACCTACCTCCCGACAGAGTCCTGGAAACTGGGGCACACGCCAACATCCATCTTACCACAGGCCTCTGGCCCAAAGACCAGCCCCACAGCATATTCCTGGTCACAAAACATCACCTAAGACCCCAGGCACTTTATCCGACCACACGCTCATCGGTATTCATTCATTCCCCAGCCCCCCGTCCAGGGAAGCTAACTCTGCTGTGGGTCTCAGGGTCAGGCCTGGACACTGGGTGTAGTGGGCAGGTCAGGAGCAGCCTAGCCCCCCTTCTCAGGACCCCAAGAGTCACACTGTTTGGCGATCAGTCTATCCCACTTGGGATAGTGACAAGGCACCCCCTGTACCCAGGGAGCACTGACTCCCCAGGGACCTTGGGCGGTAGGAGGCAATGGGAGAACCCAGAAAAAAATGAGTACAGTATGGGGAGAACACTGCCCTCCTCATTGGGTGGGCAGCATGGAACGTCTTTTCCCTCACAGCAGCGTTAAAACGATGCAGGAATCAGTGATTCAAGCAAGGGGTTGGGTAGCCAGTCACGGGGTAACCGGCTTGTCATTTCCAATAACAAGTTTTCCAAAGCGAGCACTTCAAGGAAAGGGAGATCGGGGCCCTAGTCTGGAAGGAGCCTGTCTAAAGCTTAGTCAATAGAGAAGAAGGTCACTTGGGTCCCTCATTGTCCATCCAGGGACTCCCCACGCGACTTCCTGTGCGACACTTCCTCACTCTCCCACTAGGTGGCATTGCTGCAGCATCTGCCTGGAATCCTGCAGGAAGGCCATGTTCAGGCCCGCCCTAGTGTTCTGCTCAGCGGATGCTCCCTGCAGGTGCTCTGGGGTGTCTGCGGGCCTGGGTGCCCCACGGTTAGCACCAGTGTGTCTTCAGTACTCTCACTTGTCCGGGGCTCAGGGTTTCCCAGGCCTTGCCCTTGTCAGCTGAGCTGGCCGCAGTAGCTGCGTCTGACTTGCTGCCCAGGTGGGCGGAACCGAGCAGGCCTGGATTACTCCCCACCGCGGGCCTCTAACGTGGAACTGTCCCTTCTGAGCAAGCAGCCGGGCCCCTCAGCCCTTTCCCGTAGCTTCTGGCTTTGCCTCTGGGAAGAACTGTGGCAAGTCACCAACAGACCAGCTTCCTCCACTCACGGAAGACCCTGCATTTGTAGAGGGCGCTTGCCTGCCCCTCCTGCAGGGAGGGGAGAAACAAACATGCAGCATTTCTGAGCTCGGAAACGTTCTCCTCACCAGGTGTGAGGTTTAGGTACTTGGGATCCCCACCCTGATCTCTCTCTCTCTCTCTCTCTCACACACACACACACACACACACACACACACACACACATGCATGTGTACACACACACGTGCACACACATACACACATGCATGTGCACACATATGCATGCACCCTCACACACATACACACATGCACACACACATGCATGAGTACACACACATGCACATACATGCACACATGCATGTGCACACATATGCATGCACACTCACAGACACATGCACACACTCACATGCATGCATACACACACGTGCACAAAAACATACACATGCACGTGCACACACATGCACACACACATACGCATGCATACACACACGCACGCACCTGTGCTTAAGCTTTAGAAAACCCTCAGCGATAAGCCCTGTATCCCTCACGAAAACAGTTCCAGAAGTGTCTGGAAAAGCCCTTCAGAGCCCAGGTCTGAGGTCCAAGGGGGAGCCTAACAGCCTGAGGTTCTCCTCAGACCCGCTAGAACCCTAGACCAGCTCCCCATAGAGCAGTCAGACTAGCGTCCACTGAGGATGTAGCCACTGTCCCAGACGGTGTCCTGAGCAAACAGACTCGGAGGGAGAGTCAAGTACAGAGAGTTCTCAGGAAATAAGGGAACCAGCAGGGAAGTGACAGGAACAGGAAGTCCCCGCCGCCACCCCCAAGCCAGCTACCCGGAACGCCTGGGGAAGAGGCAAGGAAACGGGTGTGACCCTGAAAAGATGCTTGAGTGCCGGGGCCAGGGACGGTCACCCCGGGCAGGCACGCAGTGGTCACGACAGTCACCCTGGGAGTCCCCGTCCCCACCTCCCCCGAACCCGTGTGCCTCAGCGAGAGGCCGTGAGCCCCCTCGCAGTGTGCAAACTACACCCGAGGGTGGCAAGCAGCGCTCTGCCTCGCTCCACAGCGGGGCCCAAGCTGGGCCACTTCCGGTCAGAACACCCACATCCAAGTGAAGGCCAGTCTGCAGGGACCACGGGGTGCCTGCGGAGGCCGGACAGCCTGGAAAGGTCCTTCACCACCGGCCACTCCCGGCCTCCTAGTCCTGCAGCCCTGGATTTCTCCGCGCTCATCAGAGGAAGGAGCAGCAGAAAGTAGTGTCCGCACGCAGGCGCAGCCAAACTGGGGCAACCAAACCTGCTTCCAGCTCAGCCCCTCGTGCCCCCCGCCCTGTCCCTTTTTCTGTTGGGCCACACCTGACAGTGCTCAGAGCTGACTCCTGGCTCTGGGGTACCGTGTAAGAAATGGCCTGCTGGCTGTACTATGACTCAGGTACCTCGCTGTCCTCCCCACTGTAAAAAACTAAGGCTCTCCGAGGACTGCATCTGGACAGCTGGTGGTCAAGGAACATCAAAGAAAGAACGAGGACCCACCTGGTTGCTGCTTTGTCACTTTTTATGCAATCTTTAAACTTCAATCACGGGCACTTCCAGCTCCAACCTCTCTCTGGACCGACTCCGCTCAGCATGTTTCTCTCTCAGAACCCCCTTTTGCTCATGGTGCAATACATTGACAGTTACCAAAGGCACCAAAAGATCTTACAGGAAGAACATTGAGGCAACATTATTCTCTTGTATCTGCAGGCCAGTAATCTAGGCCTCTGGAAAGAAGATATAAAACCAAAACCAAAGCCTTCCTTGGGCTGAAAAGCACTTGGATTTACATACAAAAGACTGGGCTGGGCTGCCACATGAAATCTACATTGTCAATTACAAACTAGGCAGCACCTGAAATCTACATCCCAAAGACTATGCTGGGCCAGAGCCTGGAATCTACAATGTAACAATTCAAGCTTAAAAGGTTCAATAACAATAGCAGAACACCTATTCTCTAGGACAGATACTCTTTCAGCAGGACCCATCAATGATGAAATCCCATGTTTGTGTTTCTCCTCTCCTTGTCCAACAAACATATAAGCATCCTTAATATTAATCATTTTGTATGGGCATAGGAAGAGATGCATTAAACTTTTAGAATTGCTCTCCTGGGGTCATCTCAATCTCAGACTACAGTGCCTAGGCCAGATTAGTCTTTCCTATCCCTAGCAGGGTCCTAGTCTCATCATTATTTTAAGATCATGACAGCACTTGTCCATGATCAGACTCTTAACTTACAGTTAAGAATGAGGCACTTTGGCCAGGCCCATCTCGATGCCAGGGTAGCACATAACTTACCGCTTGCCCTGGGTCCGTCTTGTCCCACGTCGGGACCCTGCTTTGGGGATGCTAGGAAGTAAGGGCAGCTGAGGCTACAGTCAAGAAAGCAGATGCCCGGGAATTAATAATATCCAAGGCCAATTAAATGTCTTTCTTTGTCCATACCAAAAGGACTTGTTCTGAATAAACTATGCAAAGGATTAAAGGAGAAGAGAAAAACATTATTTACAAGTTAACAGAACACTAAGAAAGAAGGTACAAATAAACACAGAGGAATGGGAGCACTGTGACAGGAGCAACCCAATAAACCTAAACTACCTGAAGCTATGTAATCCTATGTAGGATTACACCCAACCGCCCTCCTTTTTCCTCAACAAGTAGGGGCACCTGCAGCTGCCATCAGGGCATGGGACTCAAAATTTCCACCAGGTGGCACTGTGCATGCGATCCCACTTCAGGAAAGACTGGTCTGGGGACCAGGGATCAGCCTGACCCACTAAATCACTCTGGTTCTCTCCCTCTCTCCCTCCCTCTCTCCCTCCCTCTCTCTTCCTCTTCCTTCCCTTCCTTTATCTCCCTCTTTCCCCCTTTCTCTCTCCTCTCTCAATCCCTCCCTCTCTCTCCCTCTCTCTGTCTCCCTCCCTCCCTCACTTTCTCTCCCTTTCTCTCCCTCTCCTCCCTCTCTTCCCCCTCCTCTCTCACTCCCTCCCTCTCTCTTTCCCTCCCTCTCTCCCTGCCTCTCCCTCTCTCTCTGTCCCTGCCTCTCTCTCTCCTTCTCTCCCTGCCTCTCCCTCTCTCTCTCTTCCTGCCTCTCTCTCTCCCTCTCTCTCCCTCTCTTTCCCTCTCTCTCCTCTCTTTCCCTCTCTCTCCCCCACGCTCTCCCTCTCCCCCTCCCTCCCTCCTTCCCTTCCTCCCTTTTTCTCTCTCCCTCTCTCTGTCCCTCCCTCTGTTTCTCCCTACCTCTCTGTCCCCTTCTCTCTCCATGGCTCTTGCCTCCCTTGATTTCTAATCTTCATGTCTCCCTATCTCTCTGTGATTGTTACTGATGCCTATTCTGTCTTTCCTGTCCTTTTCCTCCTCTCCCCGTCTCACTCTTCTTTGCTTTCCTCACCTGCACACACGTGCATGCACACTCTCTCAGCACCATATGTAGTTGGATTCTGCAGTGAGTGTGACTAGCCAGCCGCCCCTTTTCTGACTCTACTCCTGCAGGCTACTTACTGGGTGCATGACACCTCCTCCAGGCAGTCTCCCTGTAGGCTGGACAGTGGTACGATACAAGAGCAGAAGCTGGACTGCTGATACCTTTCTCCATCCATTGCTGCTGAGCCGAGTAACCTTGTACAGCTCAGACCTCACCAAACCAGACTGCAGGTGGCATTTCAGCAGGGTTTTCCCAGGCCCGGATGTGAGTTCAGCAGCCTCTGAAATGACTTCCTCTGGGTCCCAGGCTCACGGGCAACCCCCCAGGGCTCACTTCCAGCACAGGGCTAGAAAGGTGGGGGTTCCCTCTGAGATGAGGGGCTGTGATCCCCGCCTGTCTTCTCACTTGCTTGCTCTGACAGAGCAGAACTTGAGACTCAGCCCAGATGACCCTCAACGGACCAGCAGTCCTGGAGGGAGACCCCCTCCCCACGCTGACCATTGAACTCTCTCTAGCCATAGCCAATATCTAGGGTGCAGCCAGGGGAGTCGAGGGCTCAACCAAGCTTCCCTCAGAAGCTGAGAACTTCTGTGTGTTCCGTCCCTAACTTGCAAGAGACATAAACAAACTGGCCTCAGCAGGACAAAGAGTTCCACAGGCGTACTGGCCCTCAATCCCGCCTAGTGGGGGTTTAGCCGGTGAGAGGGTGTCTCGTTCAGCCACTGGGGGACCCACTCTTGTTTCTATGATTCTGCGGGACCCTCATTCACCAGTGTGGCATCCAGCCTGGGAGTTGAAGTAAGACCCGAGTCCCCAAAATGCCGGTGGTGTTATGAGGGACATGTAGTTACCTCATGGCCTCTATTTTCTTTTTCTTTCTTTCTTTCTTTCTTTCTTTCTTTCTTTCTTTCTTTCTTTCTTTCTTTCTTTCTTTCTTTCTTTCTTTCTTTCTTTCTTTCTTTCTTTCTTTCTTTCTTTCTTTCTTTCTTTCTTTCTTTCTTTCTTTCTTTCTTTCTTTCTGTCACACCTGGCAATACACAGGAGTTACTCCTGGTTCTGCACTCAGGAATTATTTCTGGCAGTGCTTGGGGGACTATATGGGATGGTGGGAATTGAACCCGGGTCGGCTGCGTGAGGCAAACACCCTACCCACTGTGCTACTGCTCCAGCCGCTCATGGCCCCTGTTTTCAAAAGTGATTAGGAGTCGCAGCTATTTGCAGCAGGCTGGGCTGGACCTGGCTTCAAATCCTTGGCATGTCCGGCAGAGAGCCTGGCCTGGGGTGTCTTTGGCTAGTGGTCAGGGGGTGACTGACCCACTGAATCATGAGTTCCTGGAGGTTTGCACCTCTCAGCAGCTTGACCTCCAGATTCAGCCACCACACTGGCCATTTTTATACTGAGCTTCCTGGACTAGCAAAGTTTATCTATGGCCTAAGCCAACGGTGTAGTCTCCCTTTTCGAGACACTACCCCCCATTCTCTATAATTGCCACACCACCTTTGATGGGGTTCAGACAGTAGGCAACAAATCATAGACGGAAATATATATATGCATATATACATATTTTCAGATATATATATATATATATCAAAGCTCACCATCACCCAAACTTTAACAACATGTTAGTGATATCCTATAGAATGTCTTAATGGCTCCTGCCAAAATCAAGCAATCTTCACACCATTTCCTATAGGAACACTATTCTGTAAGTATGTTCAGCAGTTCTTCCTAACAGACAATACAAAATATGCTCCTTTGGTTATGTTTGGGACAGGGATGGATTGGGGTTTGGGATAGAAACTTCCCAAATTTGGTGGTGGGAAGGTGTAATGGTGGTGGGACGGGTGTTTGAATATTAAATGTAATCAAATATTGTGAACTAACTTGTAGCACTGTAGCACTGTCCTCCCATTGTTCATCGACTTGCTCGAGAGGGCACCAGTAACGTCTCCATTGTGAGACTTGTTGCTAACTGTTTTTGGCATATTGAATACGCCATGGGTAGCTTGCCAGGCTCTGCCATGCAGGCGGGATACTCTGGGTAACTTGCTGAGCTGTCCAAGAGGGATGGAGGAATCAAACCTGGGTCGGCCGCATGCAAGGCAAACGTTCTACCTGCTTTTCTTTCACTCTAGTCCGGGTTCAAACTAACTTATAAAATAAAAAAATTATATATATAGTGATTTTTTTCATTTGAAATTACATTTAATCTGTCACTGTCATCCCGTTGCTTATCGATTTGTTCGAGTGGGCACCAGTAATGTCTCTTATTGAGAGACTTATTGTCACTGTTTTTGGCATATCCAATACGCACAGGGAGCTTGCCAGGCTCTGCAGCGCAGGCGCGATACTCTTAGTAGCTTACAGGGCTCTCCGAGAGGGGTGGAGAAATCGAACTCGAGTTGGCTGCATGAAAGGCGAATGCCCAACCGCTGTGCTATTGCACACACACACACACACACACACACACACACACACACACATATATATATATATATATATATATACATATTTACATATTGCCAAGATATCCTTAAGTTGGCCTCTCATTCCCCCGTGAGTCTGAAAGCTTCCGCAGGAGCCTGAGCTTCTTCCCAAAGTCACCTCACGATATAGGACTTTAGTTGCCAGGACTTTAGTTGCCCCAGCTTCAGCCATCATGTCCCAATGTTTCAGGAGACAGGAAAAGGCCAGGCCAAGGGTGCATCTCCCAGCTGACTGGCCTCCTTAACGAGTGGTTTCCCAGCTCACCCCCATGACTCCCACCTCCCTTTCATGGTCTTGCCCATCTCCGAGGGGGTGGAGGTCCCTTCCTGCACAGGCATGGGTTGCACTCTGCAAACCTGACATTGTCTTTGCAGGAAGAGGTGGGGTGGTGGCAGCCAGGGGGTTATGGCATCTGACTTCCAACGGGAGCAGAAAGATAAATTTCCACATATCCAAGCTCCAATCGGCTTTTCCATAATAGACATAAATGGCATCGACTGAACTGTCGGTAACAATGCATTTTTATGGCTCTGCGGATGGCCCCCAGATCAGGGCCCCTTTGTTACAGGGAATAACAGCTGAGTGGAAAAGCCTGCAACGCGCTCTCTCCAGCAGGCAGGGGACACTTTCCAGACCCCATAGGGAACCAGCCAGCGCAGCTGAAAATGATTTTTTTTTCCCCAGTAATGGACTCACTTGGACAGTTTTAGGTTCACAGGGAAAATGAGCAGATAGAGCTGAAACGTCTCACGGCCCACCGGGCTCCCATCATTAATGGCACCTCACGTCCCGTCCCTGTGATTCATTTATTTCAACAAATGGGTCGATATTGACATGTCGTTATTAGGGACATGCATCACTTATTCATGTTTCCTTCAGTTTTGTACCCAAAGCCCTTTGGGTCTTCAGAACCCACACAGCTCACTAACTTCCCCGGAGTTTCTGGGTCTCCTTTGGGTCCCTCTGACCTGGCTCTTTCTCAGACGATTCTAGTTGATTCTAGTTTTCACACCCTTGAAGGAGTTTGGGATGGGGTGGGGGCACAGGTCTGGTGAGCCCCTTCCCACTGCCTCGCCCCCGACCCCCATCCCTGACTCTCGTCTCCCAAGAGAAATCTCATGGAGAACTCGAAATGTTTAAAGCAAGTATTTAAGAAGAGAAAGTGCAGAGACAGTCCCACAGCATGAGGAGGGACTAGGGGGATGTCACCGGCTGCCTCTGCTCGTCTGTCTCCCCGAGACCAGGGCTTCAGCGTGCAGGTGGTAGGGAAATGGTTGAAACCTCGGATCTACGGCTTGGCTGGCACTGCACTGAGGCCAGTCCACAGGTGCATAAGGGTTGAAAGATGTGGTTTTAGACTCCCCATCTTCTCTGTCCCCTTCCCATTCTCCTTGGCCAATGGGTGAGATTTTTGGACTGATATTCTGACTGTATTTGTTTTTTCTGGGGGTCACCATGGCAATTATAAACTGTAAAAAATGCAAACAGGCACACGCGCGGAGGGTGATGTGTGTGTGCGGGCTCTTGAGGCAGCTCTCTCTCTCTCTCTCTCTCTCTCTCTCTCTCTTTCTGCTTGCATTCAGTGCTCTCGAGCCACTGTGTATGGACTGGATCTGGATGGTTCCTCCTTTGTGCTCTGCTTCTGTGTGTGCCGCTGTGCTCTCTTCTGTCAGTCTCTCTATCTCTGACTCTGTCTCTGTCGTCTCTCCTCTGGTCTCTTCCAATCTCTTTTCTTCTGATTTCCGTCTCCGGAGCCCTTCTGCTTCAGTCTCTGAAGCCCCACTCGCTCTCACTTCTGACTCTGATTCTAACCCACTTTGTGCTCTTTCTTTCCCCTGCTTCTGGCTCCAATGACTCCCTGATTTTTTTGCTTTGTGCTCTGCTTCTGTGTCTTCTCCCCTACTTCTCTTATAGTCTTAGTTTATATAGAAATCAATAGGGTGGTGACACAAAGGTGGGTTGAACATTAACAAATTAACAAAGAGGGGTAAGACCACTCCTCCAGGAGATTAACAAAAGTCTCATCTAAGGAGATTACTCCAGATTACTAGGAGATCCGCTTAAGGGCAGGATCCCATCCAGGGTGTGTCACTTTCTTCTTTCCTCAGCTAGTAATCCACTTAGTTATAGAAATTTTACTTCTAATATTTCTAACAATGTCATTCTGTATGAGCACAGTAAGAGATATATTCAAGCTTAAAGTATGGTTTTTCCTGAGGACATTTCACTATATATTCCAGACCACAGTCCTTAGCCCAGGTTAGTCTTCCTAACCCCAGCAAGGTCTTAGTCTCGTCGTTACTTTTGGGTCATGACAGCATTTGTCTATGACCATGCTCTCAACTTACAGTTGAGTATTGTGGTGCTTTGGCCTGGCTCATTTCAATGCCAGGGTAGCTCACAGCTTGCCCTGAGTCCATTCTGTCCCTTGTCGGGACCCTGCTTTTGGAGTGCTAGGAAGTAAGGGCAACTGAGTCGAGAAAGCAGATGCCCAGCAGTAAATATTATTGGAATCAATCAACTCCCAAGTTACAAACCATGATATGAACTGTCTTCCTGTGTCCATACAGAAGGGACATTGCTTTAAGGTAAACTAAATTCCCTGTGCAAGGCTAAAAGGACAAACCCAATGTTATCCTACAATAAACCCTCATGATGCTCAGGGTATGATTTTTGATAGGCAGACAGGCCTCTTGCCACTTTAAAGGACTACAAAGATAATAAGCTGGTGTGTGCTCATGGTTGCTTCAGGCTGACCTTTGTAAAGGAAGTGATAGAGGGGCATGGCATGGTCACCAGTTCAGTCGTGGATGCCACGTATGGCCCCCTGTTCAATTGTTGATGCCACTTATGGTCCTCTGAATACTGTCAGGGCTGATCCCTGAGCACAGGAGGGAGTAAGCCCTACCTCTCTGGTTGTGGTGCTTCAACCCAGCCCCTGTCCCCGAGACAAAGAGGCTAATCTTTGCTTTGTTCCCTGGAGTTGGAACCAAGCAGGGCTGGGGGGTATTGCGAGGGGGGAGGGTAAAGGGGTGGCGGGGAATCTCCCAGTTTCTCCCTGCTTTCAATCAAGGCTGGGTCCATTCAAGCAGGCGGGAAAACTGCTTTTCCTTCTGTCTTATTGCAGGATCCTGGGCCCGCCCCCACCCCTCTGCTGACCAGAGGGGCAGGTCAGCCTCAGCGGGACTCTGCTGTGGGACCTGGGCTGGCATTTTCTCAAGATTTTCCTGTCATGAGGGTGCAGGAGGCTGACCACAGAGCTGAGGTGGCTCCGTCCTTGCCACAGTGGCCTCTGTCATCAAAGTGGCTGGGACTGTTGGTGCCCAACTCTCTTGGGTCACTGCTGGGCTCCTTCCCGTGTCACTTCCTGCCCCCTCGTCCCCTCCTCGAGGCAGCCTCCCCCCGCGCCTGCTTGGAAGGAGCCCCTACACGGAGCTGGTCTGTTCCCCCCTGCCAGGAACACACTGTGTGATTTTCTGGAACTTCTTTCCCTGAGATTTGCTCCTTCCCAAATGAAAGATTAAAATGACAAGAATCGATGATTTTTTTTTCCCTCTCAATGCTGGACTAGATATGCCTGTTACACTTTTGGGACAAAAACTTAGAAATGTACCATTTGACTTTGCCCGGTATTAAATCAGCAATTAACAATCAAATAGGCAATGTTTGCCTTGTCATTGTTGTTGTTTTTTTTTGAGGGGGGAAACACCTAGCAGTGCTGAGGGATCCCCCCTGGCTGGGCTTGGGGGACCATCTGTGGTGCCGGAGATTGAACCCGGGTCAGCCACATTTCATGCAATGATGACCCTTCCCGCTGTATGTCTCCAGCTCTGTAGTTATTTTCTTCTCAAGAAAACGATGGGTTTTGTTTTCTTCTTTGTGGATCACCCGGAGACTTGAGCTGGGAGGTCGCGATGGATCTGCCTCTGACAAAGTGATGGGTGACAGGAGCTATTTTCACCCCCACCTACAACTCACTCTCCAGGAAAACAAACTCCCCACACCCCATCACCTCAGCCTGGGTGCACGTGCTCCTGCATCACTGGCTGGGGTCCCCACACAGGACAGGCAGAGGGTCCCTGCATACGGCAAGGCCATGGGGCACATCAGGGGGCTCCGGCTGCTTGATCTTCCCAGAAGTGAGTCTCACTGTCCCCAAAAGGTTTTTCTTTCCTTTAACTCTGCTGCTTTAAATATTTCTGATGAGTACACAGAGGTCTCTAATACGATTTTCTCAACTTAGGCGCGTGCCTAAGTTTTAAGAACAGTTAAGAAGTAGAAAGAGGGCCAGAGCAATAGAACAGCAGGGAGGGCCTTTGCCTTGCACGTGGCCAACATGGGTTCAATCCCTGGCATCCCATATGGTCGCCTGAGCACTGCCAGGAGTAATTCCTGAGTGCAAAGCCTGGAGTAACCCCTGAGCATCACTGGGTGCCATCCAAAAAACAATAAAAATATACATAAATAAAATTAAATTCAAATTTTTTAAAAAGAAGTAGAAAGAAGCCTAAAAAGCTAACAGCAGTCTTGGACAGTAGGGAGGGGATTATTGGGAGGGGACAATGGCACTGGACAATCTCATCAATGGAGCGACCCAGCACAGAGGAAGGACTAGGAAAGCATCATCAGAACCAGAACAAGTCACACCCGACAGAAGCTGCAGGGAAAGGAGGCAGATCCTTTCCAGAAAGCTGCTGGCCACCAGGGTGGGCTGGGCTGGAAGTCGCAGCAGAATTCTAGAAGATTCCTCAGCCTATTTTTTTTTCTTTTTGGGTCACACCCGGCGATGCTCAGGGGTTACTTCTGGCTCTACACTCAGGAATCACTCCTGTGGTGGTTGGGAGACCATATGGGATGCTGGGGATTGAACCCGAGTCAGCCGAGTGCAAGGCAAATGCCCTACCCACTGTGCTATCGATTCCTCAGCCTTTGTGCAGTGTATTTGCTGCCTGTCCACGGTCCTTGTGGGACAGCTCTTTAGGAGGCAGGCACTTGGCTGAGCTCAGAGGACCAGCCCAACTTTCATTCTTGGCCCATTCTGACTCTCTAATCCTGAAGAGCAAGTCTCAACCATGCCATGCTTCCCGCACTCCCAGACCTCCATGGCCAAGGTCACAACTGTCTCCTTCCAGTGGAAAAACCCTCCTTGGTTCTCTCGGGACAGGACCTGACTTCCAGGCTGCCGCCTGCTGCTCCCCCGATGCTCTGACTGTCCCGCCGGTTGCTCTTGCACCCAGACCCCCACAGGCCTCTCCTGTGGATGACGGGCGCACGGAAGCACCTAGTAAACAAACCCATTGACCCATTTTGTCTCCCACCGGAACGCTGAAGTTAGGGTCCCGGGCCTGCGCTTGCATGAACACCAGCAGCTTCTAGACTGAGCACAGTGCTCCGAGAGTCTCCGTCCACCCTTTGTGTCGGTGTCGGGAGGTCCCGAGGCTGCTGTGGGGACCTCTGCGCTCCTGTGGTCTTCTGTGGTCTTTGCAGAGTGAGGTGTGGGGAGTCGGTGTCCTCCTGTTACCGCTCACCTCCCTATCTACTCCTCGGACGAGCCGTCAATGAATTTGTGACTCAGTGGAACAGTGTTGCGGTGCTGGAGACAGACCCGCTTCCTGGGTACATCCCAGGGGCCGCTCAGCGCTGGCATGGCTTGATGCCAAGCTGACACAGAGAAGCAGCCTCTTGATTTGCTTTGTTTTTTGTTTTTGGGACACACCTGGCGATGCACAAAGGTTATTCCTGGCTCTGCACTCAGGAATTACTCCTGGCGGTGCTCAGGGGACCATATGGGATGCTGGGATTTGAACCCGGGTCAGCCGTGTGCAAGGCAAACACCCTACCCGTTATGCTATCACTCCAGCCCCAGAGCAGCCTCTTGAGGCTGTGACAGAGACAACAATGGTAGACCCACAGCCATGCCTGCGGGGACGAAGGTCCTGCCAGGGCATGGGGCCTCTGAAGGGGTGAAGCCCTGCTCCCTTTTCATCAGAGAGCCCAGCAGAGAACTAGACACTCCCCCCCACCCCGCCCCAACCCTGCAGCCTCTGCCTTCCTCCCGGTGCTGCCCACTCCATGGACGCTTTTCTCTTAGAACTACGGCAGCTGAACTAAGGTGCCCCAGGGATGGGCAGTGTGGCCCTGAGGATGCGACAGGTGCCTTTGAGTGAGTTTGGGGCCCACACTCTAGGCCTCACGCACGGGCGTTGCTGTGTGGATCTCGGAGCCCCGTGTCTGCTCCTCTGAGCGGAAGCAGCAGAACAGCTGGGAAGCTCGAGGCTGGTCTCACCCGGTTCAGCATCCAGTGCTGCCTGGTGCTGGGACAGGGGCGGAAGCTTCCATTTCCTGGGCGTGCATGAGAGAGCAGCGCTGAGAAGCAGGAGCCAGACGCAGGGCGGGGCGTGACGCCACGCCTTCCCTCTGTGCTTCTGCTCAGAGACATGGGACCCTTGACAGCAGAGCGGGGGTCCCTGGGCCCCCCCGAGGGGCCATAGCCCTCTGTGCACCTGGCCCAGGCATTCTGCTGGCCCTGCCTGTCTCTGAAAGCTCCAATCAGTCAGGGGCAGAATTGCACACTCTGAGCCCAAGCCCCGACCCTCCCTGGATGCCGGGACGCCCTCGGTCCTGCACCCTTTCCGCGGCCCCCAGCCTGTGCTCAGCCCTGCACCATCTCTGTGAGAGTTTAAAACGCACAGATGAAGCCCAAACACTGACATCAGGAAGCTTCCCCCTCCACCCCGCACGCCCCCAAACATGAACACGTTCCCTGAGACATTTCACGGTGTCACCCTCGTGTGTGGTCAGAGCGTGGGTATGATGTGGTGTGGCAGGCAGGGGAGGGTTGGTGTGAGGGGCCTGAGGACACGGCTGAGAGGGTCAGACTCGCTGACCTCCACTGTCCCGGGTTCCTGCAGAGTCACGTCCTCTCTCTGTCACCTTCATGAGCCTCGCACAGTGCAGCTACTGCTCGTAGGAATTCCAGGAAGAAAGGTGGGGTGGAGGGGCTCCGGAAACAGTCCCTGGCAACCTATTGAACCCCGTGAATTTGGACACATTCCTGGGGGCTAGGGTCAGGTGTCCCGGGGCCAGCGGAGTCTGAAGAATTCTGTAATTATAGGTCTGGCGCAGGCCTGGCCTGGAAGTGACCTCTGACTTTGACACGGAGGCAAGGGATTCAGTTCTGAGAACATTTCAGAAGCAGGAGGGAGGGAGGTGTGGAAGGGAGGAACTCCAAGGGGCCCGAGGAGAGAGGCCGGTGGGGAGGGCGCTGGCCTTGCATGCAGCTGACCCCAGTTTGGCCACCCGCACCACAGAGGGTCCCCTGAGCCCCTCCGGGAGTGATCCCTGAGAGCAGAGCCAGAATGAAGCCTTGAGCTGCCGGCTGTGGCCCCCAAACAAATCAAAATGAACAAACTAATCAAGCAAGGAAGAAAGGCACTCAGGCGTTTAGGCCTTTGTCAAAGTTCTTCATCTCTGGAAACTTGTTCATCTGAGCAAACGTGTAGGCCCCTGACACTCATGTCTCAGAAACCCCCAGGTCAGAGGTTGTGGCTTAGAGTGATGTGGAAATATCCAGAGATGTTAGCTCCAGAGCTTGGTTGGGTACTTGGGACTGAGGCAGGGAGGGGTTTAGTCTCCCTGCCTGTTTCCAAGGTCAAAAACTAAAGTGTGGGAGCAAATGCAAAGCCAGAGTAAAGCTGGATGATAAGTGTTGCCTTGGCACTGGCCCGCAGTTTGTGCCAAAGGCCTCTGTAGAGATCTCAACATGGGAGGCTCTGCTGGGACCCAGAGCACCCCCAGGGGTCTCCCTGCCCTTGCCAGCAGGATGCTCTGCGCACACAGCCAGGGTTCCTGCCTACACCTACACTCATCAGTGGGTGTCCCACAGAAATGGCAAGCTCAGGGGCCTGGGGAAAGGCCCCCAAGAACCCTTCACCCTCACTCCCACAATCTCTCCGAAAGGTGGGGAACCCTGGTAGCTTTTCCTTCTCTTAGATAAGTGGGGAGGGCGGGGGCAAGCATCCTGTGACTTCCTGTTCTTCCTAACAGTGTAACAAGCTGGAGGAGGAAGGTGGGAAGTCAGGTGCCAGCCCTGGGAGGGGGCTGTGGGTTCCTCCAGCACCTACCCACACACCAGGTCAGTGGGCTCTGCAGCACCGGTTTTTCTAGTGGCCACTTCCAGGCCCTGGGCAAGCTTCATCAGCTTTCAAAAAGTTTCAGTCTTTTTGAGTATGCGTAGATATTCATAATCATCATTATGCGTAGATATTCATAATCATCATCATCATCCTGTTGATCGTCAATTTTCTCGAGCGGTCTCAGTACCGTCTCCATTCGTCCTAGCCCTGAGATTTTAGAAGCCTCTCTTTACTTGTCCTTCCCAACAGTGCTGCATTGGAGGTTCTTTCAGGGTCAGGGGAGTGAGACCCATCATTGTTACTGGTTTTGGTATATGAATATGCCATGGGGAGTTTGCCAGGCTCTCCCATGCAGGCAGGAAACTCTCAGTAGCTTGCCAGGTTCTCTGAGAGGGAGAACTAGGCTATAAGATGTCGCTTCCAGAAGCTTGGTTTTATAGTCTCTGGATGTTTGCTGTTGATGGGATTACATGGCGCCAGGGGCAGTTTATGGGTGTGACTGGCTAGGTACTGGAAAATGGGGAATCTGGGCAGAAGAGACCCAGTCTTGATCCAAGCAGGCTTGGAGATCTCAGCCTCGGGTCCCACATACCTGGTTCCTTCATGCATGAGGCTCGTCCGAACATGTGGAGAGGAGCCTTGAGCATGGCTGTGGCTGGGTATTACATTCATTAATTAATGGAAGTGTTTTTTGGCCAATAGAATGGGAGCAAGTATGTGGCCACTCAGGAGGTGCCTGAAACGTGATTCCCAGAGAGCTCTGTGTGGTGCTCTAGAGTGGCCAAGTCTGCCAATAGGTGCTGACACTAGGCAGCTGTGGCAAGAACAAAGGTGAAAAAGCATGAGGAAAGCAGAGACATATCCCCAGGTCGCACATCTGCCCCTCCCAGGTCCTCACATTCTGCACCCTCATATCCTGACGTCACATCCTGCGTGCTCATGCTTCCATGTCCTACGCCCCACATGGCCCCTCATGTACCTCATCCTCAGGTTCCCACATCCTACATCTTATCTTCCATGTCCCCAGGGCCCATGTCCCTCCATCTCCTCACTCTCATGTCCCTCCATCCCATGTACCCATGTCCTCACTTTGACTCACATTCTCATTTTCCCACACAGCCGTGAGATGTCCTGAGGTCCGCTCTTCCTCACATGCCCACATTCCCACGGCCTCAGAACAGACTCGCCGTCAGACGGCCTCCGGGCAGGATGGCTGCTGTTCTCTTCAGTCATGTTGACTTTGTAGATTTGTTTGTAATAGTGTGTGAGTTTATATTTAATTTACAGTGGTAATGGGCTCATGAGAAAAAACCATTTTATGTTTATGCATATTTGAAAACCATTAAAATAAAGAATAAATTAGGTCAACCCCGGAGGCGTGTGAGAATTCCTTCGGAGGACTTCTCTTCTGCTCGCCTGAAGACTCAGCAGACACATTTTCCAGGATAGACACCAAATCCTGTGGCAAGTGCCACCTGGGCCCCACCCTGGCACGCGACCACTGCTCAGGGCAATGCCCATTGCTCTGGCATAGCGGGACCAACGGTGCCATGGGCCAGCCTGCTGCAGGCCCACCTGTCTGCTTTCCTGAGTCCCAACGCCTGGACGGGGGGGACAGATCCTGACTTGGGGGCATGGGTGGCTCCTACCAGAATGTCCTGTCCCAGACCAACTTCCTCTAGAGCTTTTCAGGCAACACTGAGCATTTCCCTAGGCAGGTGGCCTTCGACCCTGGAGAGACAGGAGCCCCTGCCTGCTGACGAAGCTGACTGGACCTGGTGAGGCCTGGTGCTCCCTGGCCACCTGACCCTGGTGTCTGTGCTCACCTCACTTGGCCCAGGTCAGTACGGGTGAATTCAATCTGGAGTCACACAAGAAACCCCCCACCCCACCAACTGGAGTGCCTGGGTTAAGAAGGCTGGGATGTCTCCATGCCCAGAGACCCCTTAATGCCAGCGGACCTGGAGCCCGTGGGGAGCCTGTCCGGGCTCCAGCAGTGATGCCCAATTGTGCACATATACTTCATCCTTCAACTATGAGCTCGGGGTGGGGGTGGGGGTAACCGTGACATCAGAGCTCCCCAGGGCATTTCCCCATAGTTCCTGCTCCTCCTCCTCCCCACTCCCTCCTTACCTCCTCCCCCTCGCTTCCTTGTCCCTTCCTCCCCTCCTTAAGAAATAAACAACAGGGCAAGTGTCCAAATGGAGGTGTTGAACTGAACCAAAACACACCACTGGAGGGGCTGGAGCGATAGCACAGTGGGGAGGGGGTTTGCTTTGCATGCAGCCGGCCCGGGTTTGATTCCCAGCATCCCATATGGTCCCCTGAGTACGGCCAGGAGTAATTTCTGAGTGCATGAGCGAGGAGTAACCCCTGTGCATTGCGAGGTGTGACCCAAAAAGCAAAGGTTAAAAAAAAGAAAAGCACCACTGGAACCCAGGGATCACTGCTTTCGCAGGGCGAGGAAAAGGTCTGAAGTGGGGGGCAGCAGGGCCCAGACGCGGGTAGGGATTTGGGAAAGGAAGGGCAGCTGACCGGGAGCTGGTGGCCTGCCAGGGACATCAGGAACTGTCAGCCCAACTTCTCTGGACTCTGTTCAGTCAAGCTGCTGGCAGGCTGCCAGAGCCTGGGGACAGGAGTGCCCTGGCAATGTCCAGACTTCCTGGGCCACCTGCTCCCTCTCAGGGTCCCCTCCCCCCAGTAGCATGGGAGAGGGAGAGAGAACGTGTGAGTCAAAATGCACAGGACAGCTGGGAGTGGGGTGTCACTGCTCTGCCCAGGCCCCTGTGTCTGCCCTCCATGAAAACAGGGACACTTGTCAAGAATATTGGGGGTGTCCAACTTTCCGATTGACTTTCTGAGCCCCAAGGTGCCTCTCCGTCTTTCCAGTTCATTCCCCACCTCCAGGCTTAGAGCGTAAAAGAGGGGACCCAAGACTCAGAGCCCCGGGCTCTGGGGGGGGGGGATGTATCGCCATGTCATCTGTCCCATTTGCACTATATAAATTTTTGAGAGGATAATGAAAGAGAAAGAAGAGGCCACCAGGTGGGGGCCAGGTTTGGGGGTGATGGGGGAGGGGACAGGGGCTGAGGAAGAAATGGACTCTGCCCCTCAACTTCCTGCCTGCGACAGTGGGGACAGCCAGTGAGCTGCCACCCTGGAAACCACGGAGGGCGCACTCAGTCACTGCGTGGGGCCACAGGTCAGTGTCCGGGACACTGAGCAGGACACGGGTGTCAGAAACCCGTGACGCAAGTCTGGCCCGGGACCCTTTTCTCTCTGTCCTTTCTGGCTTCCTAAATTCTTCTCTGCCTGGGCCACCAGCTGCCACTCTTGCACCTGGCCCAAATGGAGCAAGCAGGGGCAACCTGGGAGCTTCTGGGGGAGAGGACAGGGGTGCTGACGGGGGGCAGCCCAGGCTGCTCGCATGCTGGCACCAAGTCAGGAGTGACCCAGAGTGGGTAGCAGGGTGAGCCAGTGCCTGACACAAACCCACACCTTACCCCTCTGCAGTCCAACATCCTGTCCTGCCACCAGTTTGCTCAGAGGAAGACTCTTCTCTCCTCTCTCCCTCTCTTTCTTTCTCTCTCTCCCTCTCCCTCTCTCCCTCTCTCTCTCTCCCTCCCTCTCTCTCTCCTCTCTCCCTCCCTCTCTCTCTTCCTCTCTCTCTCTCTCTCTCTCTCTCTCTCTCTCTCTCTCTCCATTCTTCCTTCCCTCCCTCCTACTTCCCCCATCAGGCATTCTCGGTGTGCGCAGGGACCACGGGTCACAGAGGACATGAGGCTGACAGGAGCAGCGGCCCTGGGACTCCCTTTGAGCTATTTAAAAAAAATTTTTTTTCTTTTTGGGTCACACCTGGCGATGCACAGGAGTCACTCCTGGTTCTGCACTCAGGAATTACTCCTGGCAGTGCTCAGGGGACCATATGGGATGCTGGGAATCGAACCCGGGTCGGCCACGTGCAAGGCAAACGCCCTCCCCGCTGTGCTATCGCTCCAGCCCCTCCCATTGAGCTATTTCCTGCAGAATGAAAGACCACCAGGGGCTCACTTGGTACTTCACTGGGATTTGCAGCCAGAGCCTCAGTGGGACCAAAGCAGCACTGGCTGGGGCAGGGAGCCTCCCAGAGCACCGCTGGTGACGGGGTCCCCATTGGCTTCTTACTCCACGGCCACCTGGGACTCCGCAGAGGATGCTCCAAGGTCATTTCCAGGAGCTTCCATGGACCTGGACCCCTGTAGAATCCTTCATGACCCCCAACGGCAAGTACACGTGTCCCAGCCCTCACAGGGTCTTCTTGCTTCCTCGGGACAGTGAGTGTGGGGAGGCGGGGGTTGGGGGGGGCTGTCAGCGGGCGGCGCCTGACACCCTTCCCCACCAGACCCCTTAGACGCCTCAGCTCTGGCCACAGCAAACCTGCCTCTCAGGTGCGGGCAGATCTGGCAGCTGGACCAGAGCTCTGGCCACTGTCCCCGTCATGACTCGCTGCCCAGGGCCACTCCGCCGCAATCTTCTGGCCACATCAGCCTGGCCCGAGGCAAGGAGCTGCTCTGGGAAGTGCTCTCATGTATTTATTTCACCACAGAGCGGGCGGGGTGGGGGAACGCCAACAAGATGCCACCAACAGAGACACGAGGGAGCCCAAACTGGACAACTACAGAGCCGGGTTCCGGGCAGGGGCTGGGCTGGGGACGGCACGAGGGAGAGATGGAAAACTGGCAGAAGGGACAGCCCTCTGGCTGGGGGCACCAATCAGGACCAGGTTGGGCCGGGCCCCTGGCCGGGGGCAGGTGGCCACGTTCCCGCCAGCATCTCAGTAGCCTCCATCTGACCCCCTCTAACAATGAAGTGACCAGATCGAGGCCGTTTTCCAGGACTGCTCTGGCTCGCAGTCACACGTCCACACGCGCACACACGCGCGCACACACGCGCACACACGCCCAGGTGCACGCACATGCATTCACACACACACAGGCATGCACACGGACGCACACGCACGCACGCACGCACGCAGCTGCACCTGCGCATGCGCATGCACACGTGGCCATATATTAACTCTGATTTACAAGTGCACCCTAGCCAGAGGGCAAACGGGAAAGTCTTACTCTTCAGAGAGGAACGACCGCCACCCCCACCGGCAGCGCCTGGGGTCACACGCGGGAAAACAAGAGTCCCCGAGGACCTGGCCCCTGGCTGCATCCCCCAGGCAACCTCCAGGAGGCAGAGCTCCCTGTCCCCGCACGTAGGGGGGAAACCGGAAGCCCCAGGCGGAGGGTCAGGACCCCGGTGACCAGGTGGCTGCGAGAGTGGCAGCTCCCCGGCAGACTCCCAGGCTGGTCCAGAGCTGCCCGCCCATGGTCACCTCTTGGAAAGGTTTGAGGGCAGCAGCCTTGGGGAGTGAACGAAGGTCTGGGCAGGCGGAACCTCGAGGGAAACTGAGTCTCGGGATGTGGCTGCCTCCTCTGAGGAGGGGCAGGCAGGGTGTGGCTGGCTTGGCTGAGGCAGGAACCCAGAAGCTGCCGCTGCGCAAGGCAAGGACAAGGAGGGGCCCTGCTCTCAGCAGCGGTGGGGGCGCCGTGGGGGCGGAGGCTCCCCCTGTGCTCCTGGTCTCTGGGGGGCCAGCAGGCTGTGCCAGGGGGCACAGTCTCAGGACGACGCTAGGGCCAGAAAGTCCTGCGGCCTGAGGGAAGCCCAGGCCGCTCCTCCCGTGCCAGCCTGTTCTGTGCCCTGCCGGCTCCTCCGGGGCTCTGTCAGCTATTTGATGAAGTTCTTGATGGTCCACCTCTGTCCCGTGCAGCTGCGGAGGATGAGGTCGATGCCCGCCAGGCCGCGGTTCTCCACCTCCAGGCAGCGCCCCGTGCCCTTGTTCATGATGGCGCCGTTCTGGAGTCAGTCAGAGAGGGGAGAGATGGACAGAGACAGACAGAGACGGAGAGAGGCAGAGACACAGAGAGAGCAACAGAGACACAGAGACAGATGAAAAGAATGGGTGGAGAGAACGCGAAGACAGAGAGAAGGTCAGGCTCGTAATGTCCTCACATGACCTCCCGTGGGGACAGCCCTGCCCAAGCTGCCTACCCATGGCCGGGGGGGGGGGGGGGTGGAGGGAGGGAGAGAAGGGGTGCTCCCTGGGAAACGCTGAAGTCCAAAATAAATGAGCTTTCCTGAGTCAGATGGGGGGGCCCGAGTGCCCAGTATGGATGTGCAGGGGCCCAGAGAGGCACTATTCTGAGGTTTGCCTGCCCTCCTCAGTCCTGCTGACCGAAGGACCTTAGCGGATTTCCCCATCCCTCTCCCCCACCCCCGCCCCAGGAGAGATCATGGCTTTTGGCTGCAGGCTCAGGACTCCAGCTACCCCGGAGGCCGGCACCCCACCCTGAGCTCTGGAAGTCGCATTTGGCTCTTTGGTGCAGACCTTTGGTGCCCTTGGCGGGTGTCTGTGTTTTTTTTGTCCCAGACTGGCAGAGCTTCAGTGCCTTTGCGGGTGCCCATCACCCAACCCTCCCCGTGACCTGCAGTGTCTCATGGCTCTGGGTGCCGCCACCATGCAGCCCTCACCTGGATGAAGTTCCAGCGCTTGGACAGGCTGCTCTTGACCTTGTCGCAGTCCAGGAGCTGGGGCAGTCGGCTCTTGGCGCTGTCCACCAGGCAGCGGGTGTCGGGCAGGAGTGTGGTGGTCCCCAAGGCCCCCAGATGCAGGAAGCCTTCCTTGGTGTAGCGGGCCAGCTGCAGGGAGGAGAGGAAAGGAAAGGAGAGCACGGGAGGGGGGGAAAGGAGGGGAGAAGGGAGGAGAGGGGACAGAGGATGGGGAGAGGGCAGAAGGGAGGAGGTAGAAGAAGGGAGGGGAGGGAAGGACAGGGAGGGGAGGGGAGGTGAGGGGAAGGATAAAGAGGCGACAGCTGCAGTACTGGGGGCATGGCCACAGGCTCACCAGGTTTCTGTGAGCCTGAAGTCCCTGCCACCCACACAGCCCCAGGCCCCCAGATTAGCTGCCCCCAGGTAAGCCCTCTGGCTTACTGAGCCTGAAGACCACCATGTACCTGGGCTACTCTCTGGATTTTCTGAGCATGCTAAGCGGTTCAGGACTTGCCCTTCCTGCCTGCAGCCTGGGTGCAGGCTAAGAGGAGCACGGACAGTTGGAGTCATCCAAAGACAGGCCATCGTAGCTGATCTTGAAAAACTGCCTCTTGGCTGAGATCTCCAAGCCTGCTCGGATTGGGACTGGGCCTCCTCCCCCAAGCTCCCCAGTTTTCCAGTAGCTTGGCAGCCAGCCACGTCCACAAACTGCCCCCAGTGCCATGTAATCTCATCTAAGGCCAAGTCCCAGAGATTATAAACTAAAGCTCCCAGAAGTGAATGACCCAGAACTTCCTGGAGCGTGCAGCCACATTCACAGACACACAACCTCTTATGCTCTAGCCCATTGATGTACCTAAAGTATCACACATGTGTTTGGTTTTGACATACTTGCTTGTATTCTCTTATATATGGGCTTGAATGGCCCCAGAATGAAATACAACAAACTTCCCTCTTATTGTGGTGGAAAGATGCTCGCTGATTGGTTGGGTGTTTGAATATTATCTGCAATGGACTATTGTGATCTGCTTTATGAAAATAAAATGTATAAAAATCGCAAAAAAGAAAAAAGAAAAACTGCTTCTGCTTCCAAAGGCTGGGCCTCTCCACTGCACCTCTCCACTGCCTGTGCCCTTGGGAACCCGCAGGAATGCCATGAGCCTGCTGCACAGGACCCCAGAGGCCAGCCCAGAGTAAGACACACACAGTACACAGCCTCCAGCCTCAAGTGTATGACATGCATGAGTACTGTAACAGTAACAGTACTGTAACTGTAACTGTACAGTACTGTAACTGCAACTGTAACAGTACTGTAACTGTAACTGTAACAGATGCCGCATTTCCAGCACCAGTTCCTGTGTCGTGGAGGCCAGCAGGAGGCGGGTTCCGGAAGAGGTCACTCCTCCAGACTCTCTGTGCTCTGAACCGGCCTTGGCTACACTCACTTTAGAAACCAGTCCTGGGGAAATGATCCCAACTGCGAACAGGAGCTAGTGGATAGGGTGTTTATTCCAACATCACGGATGAACCAGTTATTGCAACATTATTAAAATCATTACCCAAATTCTGCGATGTTGTTATTACTGCCCGATGCTGCAACATTATGATGAAAAGGAAGAAACGGCCCCTCCCATGTAGCACAACAGGCCTCTACTTCAAGTGCATGGAGGGTGCGGACCTGGAGCCTGTGCCCCCAGCCCTTAGTACTGGTTGGCACTGTGACTTACTTTTGCCAACAGGGCGTGGCAGAAGTGAAGACGGGCATGTGTCCACTCCCAGACTGGATGTTGACCTTTGTCCACTTCCTCCAGCAGTGAGCCCAGGTCGGGTTGCCAAAGGGTGAGAGACACAGCTCTCATGCACAGCCGAGGGATGCCACCTAGATCAGTCAGGTCTGAGCCAACACGCTCACTGGCAGATGCACAGATCCACCCAGCTCAGGTCACCAAGACTCATCAGGGGGCAGAAACGTGCTACTGACCCGCGGTCCCCGGGCAAGAGTCAATGCCACTGAGTTTTGGAATGGTGCTTATGCAGCCGTAACCGATGTAGGGATGCTTTTGTCTGCCATGCTGCACCAGAGGACCCAGGCAGACTGACTGGCCTTCCTGCTCCAGCCTGCTCATGTTGTTGAAACCCCAGGGTGCTACTCTAAACACGGGCAACCTGTCTGTGGTGCTCTGCAGGGGCGGGGGTGGGGGGGTTTCAAGGACCATGTAGCTCATTCTTGGATGGAAGGGAAATCAACCCCCATCTCAAGTGCTGAAAATGTGTCTGTGGTTAAGCATGTCTCCATGGGGAAAAAAAGAAGTACCCATGTTTATTTATTTATCTGCCTTGGGGCTTGGGGGTCACACTGGCTGTGCTGGGACTTATTCCTTGCTCTGTGCTCAGGGATCACTCTTGGTGAGTCTCCAGAGAGCAGGTTCGCTCTGCAACGATGCCAGGACAGGTTGGTGAGGCGAGGCTAAGGACAGTGGGGCCCCATGGCATGAATGGAGATAGGCTGGCATCATTTTATTTCTTTTTAATGAAAATAATTGTTTGTTTGTTGGACCGCACCATGCTGTTCTCAGGTTGGCTGAGGACGGCATCACCCTACCTGCTGCCCTCCCGGCCCCCAAGGCAGGCATCCTTATAAAGCTGTTTGCACCATGACGTTTTCTCCACAACTCGGAGAGGCTCTAGAACTCTCCCCACTCTAAGGATGGGAAAAGGAGACCTGGGGACATCTGGTCAACCTGGCTGGCCCTGCTCTCTCTGCCCAGTGCCTCGTGCTGGACCGTGCCAGAAGCAGAGCTGGGAGCAGGGTGTCTGCTCTGGGAGGGGTGTCCGCAGGTCTCCGCCCCTGGGGAAACTCCTCAGAATCCCTGCTCTGACCTCCAGAGGGGAGCTGCTTGCTCCTTGGAAAACAAGCCACACAAGTAACAGGAGTTCATTAAGTGCCCTTGAGAGAGAGGCGGTTAACGTGCTCTAAACCCAAATTAGTTCCAAATCAGAGTAATTGTTAGAGGCAAAATCGTAAGAAAATCAGAAGCCCTCCTCCCCTCCCTAAACAATGTCTCCCTGAATCTATTTAAATTCACCAAATGCAAAGTGATGAATGACAGTTCACTGCCTTTATATTCCGGGAAAGACATACACAGCTGCTTATTGAAATTATGAATCAATCTATTATCCAGCAGGCAAATGAGTAGCGCTAAGAACATTAATTAACTGAGCATATCTGTGACCCAGATGTTTAAAGAGCAAAGCTAAATGCCAGGAGGAGGGAGATGCTCCCCTGTTCGGCCCTGGTAAGGTGGAAACAATGGGATCCTGCTGTTGGGACCTGCAAGAGGCCAAAGCCAGCCCAAGTCCGGCAGAAGCCATGTGAGGGAGGAGCTGTGTGAGAAAGGGACTGAGGGGGGAGGGGCTTTGTGAGGCAGGAGGGAGTGGGGGAGGGGATGTGTGAGGTATGGAGGGGCTTTATGAGGTAACAATGACAGAGGCATTGTGAGGGTTGGGGTGGCTTTATGAGGTAGGCAGTGAAGGGAGCAGCTATGTGAGGGAAGAGAATCTATAAGGTTAAGGGATGGGCCTTGTGAGGAAGGGACTGGGAAAGAAGGGGTGGTGTGAGAAGGGGGCTAAAGGAGGGAGGAACTGTGTAAATGAGGGAGTGAGAAAGGGAGGGACTGAGGCGGGAAGGAGCTGTGTAAGGGGGGACTAAGGAAGCAAGGACTAAAGGTTGGACTGAAGGGCTGAGAGACTGAGAAGGGACTGAGGGAGAAACAGGGGGACTGACCGAGGGACTAAGGAGAGACTGATGGAGGGACTGAGGGTGGGATTGAGAAAAATTGACAAGGTGGGACAAGGTGGGACAAGGGTGGGCCGAGGGTGGGCCGAGGGAGGGCCGAGGGTGGGCCGAGGGTGGGCCGAGGGAGGGCCGCGGGTGGGCCGAGGGGGGGCCGCGGGAGGGCCGAGGGAGGGCCGCGGGTGGGCCGAGGGAGGGCCGAGGTTGGGCCGCGGGTGGGCCGCGGGTGGGCCGAGGGAGGGCCGAGGGAGGGCCGCGGGTGGGCCGCGGGTGGGCCGCGGGTGGGCCGAGGGAGGGCCGAGGGAGGGCCGAGGGAGGGCCGCGGGTGGGCCGAGGGAGGGCCGAGGGTGGGCCGCGGGTGGGCCGAGGGTGGGCCGAGGGAGGGCCGAGGGAGGGCCGCGGGAGGGCCGCGGGTGGGCCGAGGGAGGGCCGCGGGTGGGCCGCGGGAGGGCCGCGGGAGGGCCGCGGGTGGGCCGAGGGTGGGCCGAGGGAGGGCCGAGGGTGGGCCGAGGGTGGGCCGAGGGAGGGCCGAGGGTGGGCCGAGGGAGGGCCGCGGGTGGGCCGCGGGAGGGCCGCGGGAGGGCCGCGGGTGGGCCGAGGGTGGGCCGAGGGAGGGCCGAGGGAGGGCCGAGGGTGGGCCGAGGGTGGGCCGAGGGAGGGCCGAGGGTGGGCCGAGGGAGGGCCGAGGGTGGGCCGAGGGAGGGCCGAGGGAGGGCCGAGGGTGGGCCGAGGGTGGGCCGAGGGAGGGCCGAGGGTGGGCCGAGGGAGGGCCGAGGGAGGGCCGCGGGAGGGCCGAGGGAGGGCCGCGGGTGGGCCGAGGGAGGGCCGCGGGTGGGCCGAGGGTGGGCCGCGGGAGGGCCGCGGGTGGGCCGCGGGTGAGCCGCGGGTGAGCCGCGGGAGGGCCGAGGGTGGGCCGAGGGTGGGCCGTGGGAGGGCCGAGGGAGGGCCGCGGGTGGGCCGCGGGAGGGCCGAGGGAGGTACTGAGAATGGGTCTAAGGGGACTGAGGATGGGTCTGAGGGGACTAAGGGTCTGAGGGGACTGAGGATGGGTCTGAGGGGACTAAGGGTGTGAGGGTATAAGGGTCTGAGGGGACTAAGGGTCTGAGGGGACTAAGGGTCTGAGGAGACTGAGGATGGGTCTGAGGGGACTAAGGTTATGATGGGACTGAGGATGGGTCTGAGGGGACTAAGGGTCTGAGGGGAGTAAGGGTCTGAGGGGACTGAGGATGGGTCTGAGGGGACTAAGGGTCTGAGGGGACTAAGGGTCTGAGGGGACTGAGGATGGGTCTGGGGGAACTAAGGGTCTGAGGGGACTAAGGGTCTGAGGGGACTGAGGATGGGTCTGAGGGGACTAAGGGTCTGAGGGGACTAAGGGTCTGAGGGGACTGAGGATGGGTCTGGGGGAACTAAGGGTCTGAGGGGACTGAGGATGGGTCTGAGGGGACTAAGGGTCTGAGGGGAGTAAGGGTCTGAGGGGACTGAGGATGGGTCTGAGGGGACTAAGGGTCTGAGGGGACTAAGGGTCTGAGGGGACTGAGGATGGGTCTGGGGGAACTAAGGGTCTGAGGGGACTAAGGGTCTGAGGGGACTGAGGATGGGTCTGAGGGGACTAAGGGTCTGAGGGGACTAAGGGTCTGAGGGAGCTGAGGATGGAACTGAGGGGAATAAGGGTCTGAGGGGATAAGGGTCTGAGGGGATAAGGGCCTGAGGGGACTGAGGATGGGTCTGGGGGAACTAAGGGTCTGAGGGGACTGAGGATGGGTCTGAGGGGACTAAGGGTCTGAGGGGACTAAGGGTCTGAGGGAGCTGAGGATGGAACTGAGGGGAATAAGGGTCTGAGGGGATAAGGGTCTGAGGGGATAAGGGTCTGAGGGGACTGAGGATGGGTCTGGGGGAACTAAGGGTCTGAGGGGACTGAGGATGGGCCTGAGGGAACTAAGGGTCTGAGGGGACTAAGGGTCTGAGGGGACTGAGGATGGGTCTGAGGGGACTAAGGGTCTGAGGGGACTAAGGGTCTGAGGGAGCTGAGGATGGGACTGAGGGGAATAAGGGTCTGAGGGGATAAGGGTCTGAGGGGATAAGGGTCTGAGGGGACTGAGGATGGGTCTGAGGGGACTGAGGATGGGTCTGGTGGGACTAAGGGTCTGAGGGAACTGAGGATGGGACTGAGGGGATTGAGAAAGGACTGAATGTGGGACTGAGGGAGTGACTGAGCAGGGATTGAGGGTGGGACTGAAGAGGGACTGAGGATGGAACTGAGTGGGGCCTGAGGGAGTGAGGCGGAGCCATGTGTGGGTGGGACTGAGCCAGGCTGGCCACTGTTGGGGCTGTGACAGGGCCCTGCTGGGTCGCTGTTCTTGGGAAGCCGCTTCCCAGTTCTACTGGCCCAGCTTCACTGCTCCGGCCCGGCATGCCAGAAGGAGGAGGACGGTGAGTGTGGGGCTTGATGTGGGCCACCATCCACTGCTGCACCCTTGGATGTCCCCAGGGGAGGCCTGGTCTCCCACTTTGGGAAACACTGTTCTAGAACTTCAGTCTTCCCAGACCTCAGTGCAATTTTGTGCCCTCCTTGGAACCCCTCTTCACTCTCCTCCTTGGAGCCACACGCCCAGGCCTTCCCGTTTCTTCCCCATTTCCTCCCAGTTTCCTTCCCTGTAGTCTCTGCCCCTCCCCTTCTTTCCATCAGCCAGACAGACTACAGACATGGGGTAGTCTGGGTGCCATGACAATCTTCACTATAGTACACAACTCTGCTAAGCGCCCCCCCCCTCCCAGCCCCATTTTGTCCTGCAATTTCTCCCCTGTTCTCAACACTCAGGATTTGACTTCTGCCCCACCCTCTGAAAACGCTGGTTTCAAACTAATAGTTGCAAGTCCATTTTTGTCCTCAGTGCCAGCTGTGTGCACCCAGCTCCCCACTTGGATCCCACCAGAATATCCAGTAAGAATTCCAAATGGAGTCCGTCCTTTCTGTGTCCCAGAATTCTGCTGCCCAATGCCTGGTGGTGAAGACAGCCATTTCCAGTGGCTTAGATCAAATGCGGGGGGGGGGGGCTTCCTCCTCCCCATCTTCCCCAGGCCTCCATCTTCAGTTCACTAGACCCCTACTGCCACCTCCCTGCTCTAACTCCTTCTCTCTCACCCAGGATACACAGCAGGCTCAGAACATCAGAACAGGCCTCCTGGCACCCACCAGCCTTGTTGGCATTTTGATAATGCCGCATTCCCAGGAAATGTCTGTATGTAGAATGATGCTACTGTGAAACAGAATGAGGCTACGCCTTGCCTTAGTTCAAAATCTCCCATGTCACTCAAACCGGAAGTCTTCCTGGGACATGACAGGACATGGCTGTTGCCCGTCCTTTACCTGTCGTCCCGAATTGCCAAGGGAGGTGGTTCTCCACCACCAAACGCCACCACCGCAAACCTTTCAACACTTTATCTTTTATCTTCTTGTGTCGTAAAAACTCACAGCTGGGTATGTGTGAACTCCCAATTGGTGGGCATCTAAAGGTAAGAACTGCATCGGCAGACCCCCACTTACAGAGGTAAGTGTGAGAACAAATTTGGGGTTTCTGGGGACACTGAAGTCCTAGCTGTATTCCCCCACTCAGAGGAGAGTGGAATAGTAGATTTTGTTTTAGGTTGCTGGGAGGTAGAATCCTAGCAGCAATGCCCCGCTAAGATGGGACAGATTCTGGGCCTTCCCAGGATCTTTCAGTCTTTCTCGAGCCAGACTGAATGGGCCAAGCCATTTATGGATTTGATTCAGTATCTCTCCCATAGAACAGGGGACCTGGAAGACTGGATTTCCAGAGACCACCTCTGGTCCTGCTTTAAAGTAGTTTATAAAATAAATCCAGGATTCCCAGATGAAGGGACTCTAGAGACCACGATTTGGAAAGAAGTTAAGAAAAGTGTCTACATGGCATCTGAAGAAGGGACTAGGATCCCCATGGAATTCTGGGTTACACAGGAGATGGTTAACTCTCTTCTCCTGTTTTGGAGAAGTACAGTTGAGGAGGAGAATATTGGGGATAAGACACCCTCAGCTCCTCTGATACCTAAGTCCCAAAAGAGATGCAATATGTGTCCAATAGAAACATGCTCTCAAAATAAAAAATATCTCTGATGCTGGTGAATTAATTGTTTCCTAAGAAGAGATCCTCATCTCTTCCATATAACTCCACTTCCAATGCATCAGATGAAAGTGATGTGGATGATTCTGCTGCCACTTCCTCAGATTCTGAGTCCGAGAGTGGCTCAGCCAAGCGGCCTCCAGACCACTCGGGACGTGCTCCCTATGGCTCAGTCCAGCTGGAGGAGAAGCAGCCTCCATTTTATCAAGGATTAAGAATGGATTTACTCAGCCATTTCAAGAAGGCCTGTGCTTCGTACAGACCTACATCTCTGTACTGTAAGGAATATCTTATAAGATGGTGTAAAATTGCCTGTTGGGTACCCCCAGATAATCACGTGGTTGCTAAAACATGCTTAAGCCCTTCTCAGTACCTGAAATGGAGGATGTGGTTCAGTGCTGAGGCTGAAGCAAAACTTCATGACTTAGGTCATGCTGGACGAAAATTTTCTGGGATTAAATTGACTTATGAGATGTTAATAGGTGAAGGGAAATGGCATGTTGCCTCATGCTGTTTTCGCTCAAGTCCGTGAGGCAGCCCTGTGTGCTTGGGAGAAGATTGATGCAGAAGCTCAATTTAAGGGAAGCTATACAAAAATGGTTCCGAGAGCCTCAAAACCATATGCAGACTTTATAGGGAGGTTGATGGATGTAATTGATAAGCAGGTTAAGTGCAAAGTGACTCAGCAAAATCTGTTGGAACAACTGGCTTTCGAAAATGCTAATGAGGATTGCCAGGCTATTCTGAGAACCATTAAGGAAAAAGAAGACATAATGGGGGACATGAAAGTGTGTTGTAATGTTGGTTCTGTTAGACATAAGGCAGAGATAAAGGCCATTGGGGCCTCTGCAGTACAGAGACAAGCTCAGAAAAGATGTTTTAATTGTGGGAAATCAGGGGACTGTCAAAAGGATGGCAGGGAAACCCCTACTTCCTCGAAAGCACCACCCAGGCCCGGGCCCTGGCCCTGGTATAAGAGGGAAAACCACTGGGCCAAGGACTGCCATGCCAGATTTGATGCTATGGGTGACCCGATCTTAGGAAATCAGCAAGGGGGTCAACCCCAGGTCCCATTAAACCAGGGGACGGTCTGGACTGCAGCCCCTCTTCCCAAAACAGAGTCCCAGAGCTCCAATCAGTAGATTCCTACAGGCAACCATGGCAGGAAGCGCAGCCTTGGATATTTCCTGCTCTGATACAGTTACTATAACCCCTGCCCGATGTCCCTTAAATTAAATTCTGGTGTAAAGGGACCAATCCTATGAGGCACTGTAGGCCTACTCTTGGGAAAAGCAGTTTGACTATTAAGGGAATTACTGTTCATACTGGGGTCATTGGTTCTGATTATACTGTGAAATAATAATTGTTATTACAGTGCCAACTGTTTGGACATTTGGAGTGCACTGCTCAGCTTCTCTTATTTCCTTTTGTTATGCCCAATCAATCCATTCGTCCTGGCAGGGAAAGTTTTGGCAGCACTCATCCTTTGATTGCCTATGTGGCCCGTCTGAGGGAAGGCAACCGCCCACTTGTAACTCTTGAGATTCATGGGAAGAAATTTAAGGGAATGGTTGACTCAGGAGCCAATGTTTCTATCATCTCTACCCAATATTGGCCCTGTAACTGGGCCATGAGGGCCATATCCTATGGTTTGCATGGAGTAGGCACGATGCCTTCTTTCTCTGTCCGGCAGAATGCCAGACGGTTAAAATGTACTGGCCCCAAGGGCATTAAATTCATTTTCCAGTCCTACATAGCACCCATGCCTCTGAATTTATGGGGACTAGATTTACTTGAACAATGACAAGCAGAGTTTAGAATTCCCATTCCGCGTCCGCCTGTTGCTTCTGATTCTGAGGCCAACCCTTTTTAATAGGGAACACTGTGGCTTTATGCCAACATGTAGAATGGTAAAACAAAAACAAAAAAGGGAGCTATTTCCCCACCTTAATGTATTGAGGCAGAGCCTGGCAATCTACCCGTGGTGTATTCGATATGCCCAAAACAGTAACAATAATGGACCTTATTCCCATTCCCCTGACCCTGAAAGAGCCTCCAATCATTGGAAAGAGTAAGGAGAGGCTGCCAAAATCTCAGGGCTGGGAGGAACAGAGACATTACTGGTGCCCGCTCGAGTAAATCAACGAACAACGGGATGATAGTGACACAGTGACAATGTATTGAGGAAACTCCTCGTAGGAGGAGGTCTATGCTTATGTTTTAACAGGTAACAGACCCACAAAGAAACTTTGGGTTCTGCTACGTCTCATCAGGAGTCGAATTCACTTGCTGAATTCAGCCCTCAACCCGCCAGAGATGACTCAATCCTCCAAACTCCAGTCAGCCAAACAGATTTCAGCTGGAAGTCATAAGGAAATCGGAGGAGTTAGCATCAGAGAAACTGAGAAAAAGTTCTTTAGCTTCTTCACAAGATGGCTGCGCCACTCTCTACAATTTGTTAGACTTCTGATTGAAGTTCTCCAGAGACTTAATGCTGTGACCACACTGCTACCGCTGCTGTTGCCGGAACAGCTCTTCAAACCTCATTGAGATGCATGATCTTGTCAAAACGCAGCAAGAGAACTCTCACCACTTCTGCACTGTGCAGGCTACTGTCAACCATGATGTTGAGCAATGATTGGACACTTTCTTTTTCCTTTTTTTTTGCTTTTTGGGCCACACTCAGTGATGCACAGGGGTTACTCCTGGCTCTGCTCTCAGGAATTACTCCTGACAGCGTTCAGGGGACCATATGGAATTTTGGTAATTGAACCCAGGTCGGCCACGTGCAAGGCTGCGCTACCTGCTGCGCTATAGCTCCAGCCCCCAACCTCTATTTCTTAACTGAACTCATTCTGCTCATTTTGAAAGCTCCTCCAGACCTTTCTGATCCTGTGGGCTTTGGGTACAGGCTGGACTGTTGGTTTTTCTTCATTATTTGTATTTCCTTGGATTGGCTGTGTTTGAGTTTGCTTGTTGGGAGTTATGTATCATTCTTCAATTTTATTTTCTGTTCACAAATTTAACCACCAGCAAAATCTCATGGTATTCAAGGCTTTCTTTTTTTTTAATTTTTTTTATATGAGGGTCACACCTAGCACTGCCCAAGAGCTAGTTGCCTGTATGATGTCAAGGGTTATTCCTGGTGGTGCATGGGGAGCCATGGCCTCCTACATGCGAATAATGTGCCTGTTGAACTCTCTCTGGTCTCAAGAAACAACCTCTCTCCTCTGCTCAATTTGCATGGAGCAGGAGAAGCTAGGGATAAATTCCAGGACCTGGAACATGCCAGGCAAATGCTCTACTGCTGAGCTACATCCTTGGCTCATCATCACACTCACTCCCAGGAGGTAAAATTCGAGGAAATTAGGATGCGAAGCCTGATGATCTTCCCAACTGTTCAAACTTTTGATTATAAATTTCCCTGTGCTAAATTTGCCCTAAGGTAGAAGGAATATCTGCTCAGGTGCATCGGTAAACTGCCTTGTATAGCGTTAACTCTGGCCTTGAGACCGTCCTCTGGGGACGGTCTCCTGGAGTCCATTCCCTGAGCGGACCTTCGGAATTGCTTGTGGTGGGAAACTCTATCAGTTGTTCCTTAAATCTGTCTTGGCAGATCTGCCCTGGGACAAAGGCTAATGGGTGGAACCGCTTCTTCTGTGCCAGGGAAGATTTTGAAGTTGTGGTTCTCGTAGCTGATCTAGAATCTAGCTCCGGTTGTGGGGTGCCCCTCACGCTATTCTACGGAGGTATCTCTTCATCTCATCTCACAGAGTCACAGCCTCAGCCCCATTGGGAAGGGATGTCTGAGGCATCATGCTCAGAGGAGAATCACATGTTCACACCCCTTACAAGCCCGGGAGTTGCGGACTTTCCTTCTCCAGTTGGGGAGACAGACACCCTCCTCTCTATCATACCTGTTAGAGCTATGAACCTCCCCAGGCTCTCGGCCTGCAGACTGGAGTCACCTTCGCCCTCCTTCCTTCTTCACAGGGTGACGGTTCCCATCTTCCCCCCAGAATTTCCTTAGGAAACTCAGGGTGAGACTAAGGATGTCCTGAGTCTCCCCTCTCGTGCTCCCCGCGCCCCCGCCATGACTGTCTTTCCAGCCCTGTAAAGTTCAGGTCCTGTCAGCTTGGAAGCTCCCACTGTCTGTCAACCCAGGAGCAAACCTTGACCATGACTTTCCACAGTGGGCCTGATGGACCCTTCCAGGATTTCCTGTTTGATCTGACAGGATTCAAAACAAGTCCACCACATGCCTTCACTCCCAACAGAGAGTATTTCCCTCCCTCTGCCTGGGTGCCGCAGCACAGACCCTCACAGTGGGGTCTCAGGAATGCGCCTGGCTTTGTGGCAACATCCTGCCGCTTTTAGAGAGCAGCCTGCTACCCAATTTGTACATAACAGGAGGACCCAGAGAAGGATCTCACAAAGCGCAAATGCTCTATAAATGTCTTTTGAATTAGATGGGATTATTTTAGGTTTGGCTGCTGGGCCCAAGAGGAGAAATGAACGTCATTATCCACAACCCTAATGCATTAGGAAAAAACCTCTGAGCTCAAACACAATTAATTCTCATTTAGGAGAAAAAAATTTTTTCTATTTGAGATGATCTAAGAGGCACACACGACTATTAACCCACATTTAGCAGCCTTGAGGGAAAACTAAAATATGCAGGTTATCGCCAGATAAACAAAAACCAGCCAAATAACTGTGGAATGACTGGAACACAGCGAAATCCATTGAATTGTCAATAAAAACCTGCCTGGCAATTGCTTCCACATTAAGGATCTTTCTCATTACTTTAAAACCAGGCCCAGGCAGTGCAGAAATCCCAGACTAAATGAAAAGTGTAGTTTGCCCAGCTTTTACTCAGGAGGCAGAGAGATGGGTTCCATTGACTATAATCAGCCTTGGGTGAGTTTGTTAATTATTGGGTAGAAACCCCAAGAATGACTTCTGGTGACTGCACATAAATATTCTTCAAAGGAAACAGACCTCCTTGGTCCCTGTCTTGGGCATGTGGGAGAAAGCCAAGCCTGGAGGTGGGCAGGCACAGCTGCCCTTACCCCCAGAACAATCCTGGTCAAAACCCAGGGCTGTCAGCAGGAACTGCAAGCCTGCAGATACCTCCATGGCAGATCCCAAGCTGAATGTAGAAAGAGAAACAGTGCAAAATTATATTCAAAGTGGACAAGTGGGAGGAGCCAGGTTGAAGAAAGCGGGGGCAGAAGGAATTCAGGGATGGGTCGGGGAGAGGTGAGGGTGATGAACTGAGAGGGAAGGCAGTTCCAAAGTGTGTGCCCCTGTCAATACTCATCCAACAGGACACCTTGAGTAAAAGCAGTCAACTGTCTTCAGTACTTTATACTTCAAGCCAGGGGAGGTCAAAGTATTCCTGGAGCCCACAGGCGTGCTGCAAAGCCAGGTCTGCTCTCTACAGAGCCAGTCCCAGCTGTGAGATGGCCTCAAGGGCAGCCTCCTACCCCCCCACTTCTCCTTTCTCTCCCCAGGACTCAGAGAGCTTCCGGGAAGTGTCCTTGCTGCTTAGATTGGTGTGTGCTAGGAGACAAGTGTGGGCCAGGAAACCTTGCCTTGATTGTCCTGAAGAGCTGGGTCCTGGGGTGGACGGATCTGGGATATTGCTGGGGGGAGTGGGAGGGGCCAGCACCTGATCCCCAGAGTTGTGTGGAGAGCTGGTGGTGGTGGTGGGCTTGGTTGGAGGGTCCTCCTGGAGCCTGAGAATGTTGAGTCCGGAAGCGCCAAGTGGAAGAGAATACTGGAAGCAGTGCAGACCCCCAAGGATCTGAGGGAATTCCTGAGCACAGTTCAAGTTCACTCTGAAGCTCAAATGAACTGGCTGAGGAGTAAAAAATCTCCCATTCAGTAAAACATCCGCATACACACATGTTTCTGGTCTCTATGTGTTGACTACGAAGGGCGAGGGGGTCCCCAGGTCTGTGTGGAAGTGCCACAAACCTCAGGCTTCCTTCTCTACAGGGTCTGAGTTGAATCAATCTTTGTCATCGTGCCAACAGGATGCACACATGAGGTGTCTGTGGGCCAGCAGAGCAGAGGACACCGTGGGGCTGGGGGGACTCAGCCAGAGAACTTGCCCCGCCACTGACTGCAACAGTTTCCTTTGCTCTGGGGGATTCTGCTTCCAAGGTGGGCCGTGATAAGGTTTGCCTCATAAGGTAGTTTTGGAATTAAGTAAGTTAAGAAAGGGCTCAGGGACTGGAGCGATAGCACAGCGGGTAGGGTGTTTGCCTTGCACACGGCTGACCCGTGTTTGATTCCTCTGCCCCTCTCAGAGAGCCTGGCAAGCTACCGAGAGTATCTCTCACGCACGATAGAGCCTGGCAAGCTACCCGTGGCGTATTGGATATGCCAAAAACAGTAACAAGTCACACATAGGAGACGTTACTGGTGCCCACTCAAGCAAATCAAAGAGCAACGGGATGACAGTGACAGTGAACAAGGAGGGAGCATGAAGCCCACAGAAACTCTGGTCTCCTGCTTTTCCCAACCCCCTTCTCCCTCATAGGTGCTGTCTGCCTGCTTTGACTCCATCTGGGGTATCAGCACTGCAAGTGGCAGCCCAGCTCATCAGCTCACTTGGACTGGGACTGTGGGTCACCTGTGGGGGACCCCTGGTCAGGAGGGGCTACTTTGGCACTATCCCCCCAGCCCTCTTCATTTCGTCACTGTGATGCAGATCCCAGGTGTCCTTCCTGGAATGAGTGGCCCTTGGCCCTATCTCTGCTCTCCTCCCTCATGGCCGGGAGCTTCCCTGGGCTCCCTACAGGAGGCCACCTGGCTGGGGTCCACGTTGGGGGCTGGCAGGGGGCTCTGCAGTCAGACCAGGCCATTCTAGCATTGCTGCCATCTTCTCTCGCCATTTGAGCTCCAGTCCCACGGAAAGTTAACTTTGGAGCAAATTTCCCAACTGCAGTTGATGGATGCCTCAGTGTTCTCTACAGCACGCCCTACCATGAGAAACAACCAATGTCTGGTCTCTCTCCAGGGCTCACCGGCTGCTCGCCTTCCCTCCTTGTCGAGCTTCCAGAGTTTTCTTCATGTCTCTAGCTCCCAGGCCCTTTCTTCCCTGTGCCAAGCCCGAGGCAGCCTCCTCTCCATGTTCAGGAAAACTCTAGCCCATCTCGGTTCTTTTGTCACAACATCCCCTCAGGTGGCACAGCTGGAACGACCGGGCTCCAGGTGGCTGGCTCTCCCCCTCCCTCCCTGACAGTGGGCCAACTCCCAGTCCACCCCTGTCATCTGCACATTTGCCAGTCCAGGGCCTCATCATCATCATCACACTCCAATGTCCAGCTTCTGCCAGTCCCCAGCACTTGGAGAGCCTGGCTTCCTGGAGGGCTCTCCCCGAAGGCACAATGCCGCCTCCTACAAAAGCCATCTGCCTCCCTCAAAATCTGTCCTCAATCTCGACAAATGGGAGCCCCGAGCAAGCAGGGACTTCAGTCACCTGGGCCCAGCTCCCTCCACCACCAACGCAGCCGACTCCACTTTCAAAGCAGTTGGTAAAAACACTTATGTCACAATAGTTTTAGACTCATAACAGACTGCAAAAAATAGTACTGAGAGTTCCTGTGTACCTGATACCCGGCTTGTCCTAAAGTTACCAACTTACATAACCTCACTCATGATCAGAGCCAGGAGTCACCCTGCAGCCTCCTTTCTGCCACCTCGCACTTCCCTAGGGAAGGAGCTTTATGGTCCCACGAGGCAGTGACAATGATATCCGTGTCTATTCTTGTCTTCCCTCGGACCGCGGCTCAGTCCTTCCCGGAGTCAGTGACGGGGACTTTGGAAGAGGGAGGCTGTTTGGGACACTGGATGCTGTCTCGCGAGATCAAGGGGATGGTTGCATGGTTTGAGCCAGAGAAGCAAACTGGGCTGTGTCCTTCTTCACCTGGGCAGGGATGTCTGGCCAGCCTGCCTCGCTGGGTTAGCAGGATATCTTTGGGGCTTTTCAGCTGTAATGTTGAGAAAGCATTCCCAACATTTCCCCCCTTTTTACCAGGTGAGAGACATCGAAACTAGGCTAACATCTCACTTTCTATTTTATTTCACCCACCAATTTTGACGCCCAGGGATATTTCTGGATGGCAGAGGTTATTAACCATCACGATGGTTCCTAAGGGCAAGTATTGTCTCCCACCTCCCTTTGTATTGACTGATTAGATTTTTGAGAGTGGTGAAAAGTGTTCCCCTCTATCACTAAGGGATCACATACACTAACTCATGAATTATTTTCTAAGAATTAGTCAACTATATTATTTTATCCCTCCCTCTCTCTTTCCTTCCCTCCCTCCTTCCCTCCCTCCATCCCTCCTTCCATCTCTACCTTCCTAACATGACCTATGGAGTTACAAAGTTATTACTCATTATTAAGTTCTAGGTACACAATGTCCTAACACCAGTGTGCATTCCCCCTTGCCAATGTTCCCGCCTTCCTCCTGCCCCCAACCTGCCTCTCTCTCTGCCGCCTGCCATCCGCCACCCCAGTGGCTGGCTTTCTACTGAAGACCAGTTCACCTGCCCATGGTTTACGATTGCCTTTGGGCCTTTGCTATTCCCTGCAATGTTTCTTTATATCCCACACATGAGAGAGATCATTCTGGATCTCCCCTCTCCCTCTAACTTCACTCAACATGTTACTCTCCAGATCCATCCACACAGCAGCAAATTTCCTTCCTTCCTTCCTCTTTTGTTATGACAGAGTAGTATCCCATTGTGTATGTGTATCATAGTTTCTTTATCCAGTCATCTGCTATTGGCCACTTGGGTTGTTTCTGGATTTTGGTTATTGTGGATAGGGCTGCAATGAAGATAGGAGTGCAGAGGTCTTTTCTGCATTGTGCTTTTTTGGGCCCTTGGGGGTCCATTCCAAAGATTGAATTGCTTGGTTTTATAGAAGTCCAATTTCTAGTGTCATGAGAAATGTCCATATTGTCTTCCAAAATATCTGGACCAGTTGACATTCTCACTATCAGTGAACAAGGGTTGCTTCTCCCCACCCCTCCAGCAACCGTCCCCTCCAACACATTCATGCCAATACTGGTTGTTGCTTTTTTCGATATGTGCCAGTCTCTGTGGTGTGAGGTGATATCTCATTGTTATTTTGATTTTGAGTTCCCTGATAATTAGTGGTATAGAGCTTGTTATCATATGCCTTTTGGCCATTTTTATTTCTTCTTTGAGGAAATTTCTGTTCATCTCTTCTTCCCATATTTTGATGGGGGTAAGATGATTTTTTTCTTGTAAAATTCTCAATATAGATAAAGTATATTATACTATAATTATATATAAAGCACTATACAATTCTTTATAGATCTTGAATATAAACCCTTTACTGGATGAGCGGTGGGCAAGTAATTTCTTCTAGCTTGTGGGCTGTCTTTTTATTCTAGTCAGTTTTCCTTTGAAATGCAGAAGCTTCCTAATTTAATACAGTCCAATTTGTTTATCTTTGCTTTCACTTGCTTGGACATTTGCTTAGTTATCCAAAAAGGTGCTTCTAGCTTCAATGTCATGGAGAATTCTGTCTATGTTTTCCTCTATCCACCTTATAGATTCAAGTCTGACATGAAGGTCTTTCAACCATTTATATTTGATTTTTCTGTAGTGTTAGAAAGAGGAATAGATTCCTTTTTTTGTTTGTTTTGTGTGTGGCCAATCAGATTTCCCAGTACCACTTGTTGAAGAGAGTTTTCTTGCTCCACTTCATTTTTTTTCTCTTACTTGCTCCACTTCAAATCTCCTCTTCTTACTGAAGATTAACTGGCCATATACCTGAGGGTCTGTCTCTGGATTTACAATTCTATTCCACTGATCTGGGGGGGGGGTGTCTTTATTCCAGTGCCACCAGTGCCACACTGTATTAATTTGCACTACTTTGCAGTACAATTTGAATTTGGGTAAAGTAATGTTTCCCATTTTTCTTTTTCCTGAGGTTTTCTTTGGCTTTTTTGGGAGGAGGTAATATTATTACATAAGAATTTCAGGAGTGTTTGATATATTTCTTTGAAAAATGTCATGGGTATCCTTAGAGGGACTGCACTGAATCTGTGTAGTGCTTTAGGTAATATTGCCACTTTGACGATGTTAATTCTCTATATCCATGAGAAGGGGATGTGTTTCATTTTATTCATGTCCTCTTTTATTTCCTTAAGCAGTGTTCTGTAATTTCCCTTGTATAAGTTTCCCCTTTTTAGGCTATTTCCTAGGTACCTGACTTTCTGAGGCACTATTGTGAATGGAATAATTTTTAAAAATTCTCTCTTCTATTTAATTATTTTTATATGTAAAAGTCATGGACTTTTGTATGTCAATTTTGTACCCTGTCACTTTACAATATAAATCTGTTTTCTAGGCGTTCTTTGTAGAGTCTTTAAAGTTTTCTAAATATATTACCATATCATCTGAAAATAGTGAAAGCTTCATTTCTTCCGTTCCTGTCTGAATGTCCTTAATATTTTTTTCTTGCCTAATTACTATGGCAAGTACATACAGTACTATATTGACTAGAAGTAGTGAAGAGAGCGAACAACCTTGTTTTGTGCCTGATCCTAGATGGAAGGCTTTTAGGTTTCCCCTCACTGAAAGTGTTTGCTGGGGCTTGTGGTAAATGGCTTTGACCCTGTTGAAGAAAATTTCTTTGATTCCCATTTTATTGAGTTTGTGGGTTTTTTGTTTGTTTGTTTGGGAGCCATGCTCTGAAGTACTCCGGATTTACTCCTGACTCTGTGCTCACAGATTACTCCTGGCATTGCTTGGGCGGGACTATATGGGTGCCGAGGATTGAATCCAAATCAGCTGTGTGTTAGGCAAGTGCCTTAGCTGCTGTGCTATCTCACTGACCCCAGTCGAGAATAATCATCTTTTCTTATTCTTCTCCTCCTCCTCCTCCTCTTCCTCTCTTTTTCCTCCTCCACTTCCTCCTCCTCTTCCTCTTCTTCTTCCTCCTCCTCCATGAATAGGTGCCAAATCTTCTCAAATGCTTTTTCTGCATCTATTGATATGATCATAATTTTTATGATTTTTCTAGTGTACTGCATGGATTGACGTGTATGTGAAACTTGGCCATGGTGTATGATGTTTTTAATGAATTGCTGGATTCTATTTGCTAGTATTTTGTATTTTGTTGAAGATCTTTTCATTAAAAATATCAGTATGTGATTTTCCTTTTTTGTGTGCTGTCTCTGCATTTGATATCAGAGTGATGTTTACTTCATAGAAACTATATGAGGGCGTTTCTGTTTGTTCGGTTTCCTGAAAAAGCCCCAAATGGATCAGCAGGGGCTCTCTTTAAAGTTTTGAAAGAATTTACTTGTAAATCTATCTGGGCCAGGACTTTTGTTTTTGGTTAGATTTTTTTTTTTTTTTTTTTTTTTTTTTGCTTTTTGGGTCACACCCAGCGATGCTCAGGGGTTACTCCTGGCTTTGCACTCAGGAACTACTCCTGGCGGTGCTTGGGGGACCATATGGGATGCCGGGGATCGAACCCGGGTCGGCCGCGTGCAAGGCAAACGCCCTACCCGCTGTGCTATCGCTCCGGCCCCTTTGGTTAGATTTTTGATTACCACTTTCATATCCTCAGTAGTGTTAAGTCTGTTCAGGTGTTCCATATCTTGGTTTAGCCTTGGGAAGTTATAGGAGTCCAAGAATTTATCCATTTCTTTTAGGTTCTCTCATTTTATTTCATTCAGATTTTCAAAACAATCCTTGATGATCCCTTGGATTTCTGTTTAATTTATTGTGATGTCCCACTTTCACTTTGCTTTGATTAATAAGGGTTCTCTCTCTCTCTCTCTTTCTTTGTGACTCTCTCTAGTGGCTTATCTATCTCGTTTACTTTTCCCAAAGAACCAGCTCTTGATTTTATTAATCTTTTGGACTTTTTTTTTTTTTTTTTTGCTTTTCGGGTCACACCCGGCAATGCACAGGGGTCATTCCTGGCTCATGCACTCAGGAATTACCCCTGGCGGTGCTCAGGGGACCATATGGGATGCTGGGATTTGAACCCGGGTCGGCCTCGTGCAAGGCAAATGCCTTACCTGCTGTGCTATCACTCCAGCCCCTCTTTTGGACTTTTAAAGATTCCACTTGATTAACTTCTGCTCTAAGTTTTATTATTTCCTTCCTGTTTTGGGCCCCTTGTGTGGGTCATTTCCCAATTTCACAAGTTGTGCAGTATAAGGTTATTTAGGTGGGCCCTTTCTTTCTTCTGGTGAATGCTTGCATAGCTATTAACTTTCCTCTTAACACCGCTTTTCTGTGTCCCGCAAGCTCTAGTATCTCATGTCTTCATTCTCGTTTATTTCCTGGAATTGCTTTTGATTTCCTCTTTGACACACTCGTTGTTCAGTAGTGAGGTGTTTAATCTCCATGTGTTTGAATTATTTCTGTTTCATTTTGTGATAAACTATTTTCAGTGCATCATGGTCTGAGAAGGTAGTTGATATGATTTCTATCCCTTCATTTTATGGAGGTATGTTTTATGGCCCAGAATGTGGTTCATGGAGAATATCCCATGTACATTGGAGGAGAAAAATGTGTATCTGACATTTGAGGAGTTAAAAAGTCGTAGATGTATTTACTAAAACCCTCCTTTTCATCTATCCCTTCAAAGCCAATATTTCCTTGTTGAACTTGAGTCTACTGATCTATCAAGAAGTGACAAAGTGATGATGAAGTCTCTAACTACTATTGTGTTGTTATCAATGTCTTCCTTTAGGTCTATAAGCAATTTAAAGAATTTTTTCTGGCCCCTCTTTCATTGCATATATGTTTAGGTGTGTGAGTTCTTCCTGATGTATACACATTCATTGATCATTAATAATGACCCTCTGTGTCTCACAACTTTTTAAAGCCGGATGCCTATGTTGTCTGATATAAATATGGCCACCCTGACCTTTTTGTGGGAATTATTTGCTTGTAATATTGTCTTCCAACCCTTGACTTTGAGTCTGTGTTTGCCCTTACTATTCAAATGTGTTTCTTGCAGGCAGCAGAAGGTTGGATTCAGTTTTCTAATTCACCCTGCCTCTCTGTGTCTCTTAATTAGTACATTAAGGCCACTGACTTTGAGTGAGATTATTATCATGGAGTTTACTGCCTTCCTTTCATAGAAGTTTGGTATACTTATGAGATTCATCTTGTCTTAAAGAAGCTCCTTCACTACTTCTTGTAAAGTTGGTTTCAAGTCTATGAATTCCTTGTGCGCATACATACATACATTGCTGTTTCTATATGTGTTTTACAAATTGATAATACAAGTTATTTCTACATCATTTCATGTATATATTGAATGTATGTATACACACCTATACATTTAGGACCAATTGATTCTGGTCTCTCACAGGTAAGGTACCATCCCATAGTATATTGGGATGGTGCCTCTTTCTCTGACAGCCAGGATTCTGGTTCTGATTATCCACATTTTACAGACTTACTTGTAGGTTACTTTAAAAAAACCTTCAGATACTTAGCATAGTTGCAAAATTGTTAACTCAGGCCTCAGTGAAGAGTAGCTTGCTTGGAGACAGTAATGTTGGGAATGGTTCTTTCTATCTTTAACCTTATAACAGCTGGTCCTAGTTGTAAACAACACCGTCCCCAAGCTTTCCCTGGGGTCTATCCCTCAGTGTGGCCCTGCTGTTCATCTTTAATACAGTCTGGTGGCTTTTCTATTGCTCATATTCCGTTTTGGGGTCCTCTCCTCCACATTCTAGTTGAATTGAATTGCTAATCCTTTTTGCCATTTCAAACACTCCCGGTTCTGAGTCAGTGCTTTTATAGAGGCAACTTGCTTCCCTCCTGCTTCCCTCCTGCTCCCATTTCCACATTCCCCTGCCCTCTGCAGGAAAGCACTCAACATCGCATCTGCCTGATCCTTGCTGTGTCTTGTGTGCAGATGAGCAGACACTGGTTTTTATTTCTATACTGTCCTGTGTCTTAAATGAAAGATTATCAGGCCATTCTTCTTTGTACTTTGTCCTATCACTTAGGAATATGTTAAAACATTGGCTACTGAGATTGTCTTTATTCTCTTTAGAGTGGCCTCTGCTCTACCTAAGTATCACTAGCCCCATCTCCCCTTTGACAACTTCTTAGACAAGTCTAAGTATGCTTATTAGCTAACTGTTCACAGCTTGTGTCAGGATGTGCTATTTTTAAAATGTTTATTGACTGAGAAGTAGCGTATTGTGTGCAAAACCAAATTATTTCTTGGTAAAACAAGTTTTCTCAAAGTCTAACTGTCATCAGTGAGGGCATATTTTCCCCTAAGCTCAGTGCAATGGATTTTGAGTCAGAACTTGTTACTGGCCATGAATGGGCAAAACCCCTCTGTGAAGTAATATCGTGTTTATTTTCACCTTAAGGAGAAACACAGACTGATTCTGGGTCCTGCCAAAGGTTCTAGTGAGCATGGACCTGGGGGTGAAGCATGTGGCTTCCTCATGAGTCACATGGTGGCTAAGATAGCCTAAGAGAAATGTAGACCCGAAAATTCAAAGAGCAATATACACACACACAAAATAAAACCCTTTGCAAAGGGTTAGCATCCTTACAGTATACAAAGGCATCTGCCTTCAAATGATCCAGGAAACACTGGGGTCAGAGTGAAGGGGTTCACTTTAGGGCAAGACACATCAGGGCACCACCAGGCAGTGGTCTCCAACCCATCCCAATTGATGAAATTTGGGGAAATCCCATAAGATGCTGATAACCAACATCCCTCACATGCACACCAGCAGCATTCAAAGCCACTGACACTGGTCAAGCTCACCATGGAGAGTCCAGCTTTGAACTCTTAAGAAACCTCTTGAGGGGCTGGAGCAATAGCACAGTGGGTAGGGTGTTTGCCTTGCACGCAGCTGACCCGGGTTTGATTCCCAGCATCCTATATGGTCTCCCAGCACCGCCAGAAGTAATTCCTGACTGCAGAGCCAGAAATAACCCCTGTGCATTGCTGGGTGTGACCCGAAAAGAAAAAAAAAAAACATCTCTTGAGTTGGGCTGGTTGAGTGCCCAGAATCCAATATTCAAGTTTTGGAAACTTGAAGTTATCATGGCTAGAGATTTGGGGCTGTCATTTGCTCTCAACAAACCTCAATCCCTAGTTTGTAAAGCAGGGATGTAATCCCTGCCTCCTAAGTATGCTCTGATTGTTCAGAGAGAGATGATTAAAGCAGCAAGCACACTTTCTGGTGGCCCAAATAAAGTAATGGCCCTCTACTCCCAGTTCTCAGAGACTCCCCTCTCACACAGAATTTCATGTTGTGACACATATGTCTCCATAAGATTCTGTGCTATGGGAAACGTAGGGAAATTCGACACAAGAGCACATAAAATAGTCAACCACTTGGCCTCAGCCTGGGAGAATTAATTCTGGAACAGAATGTGTGTGATGTGTAATTTCCTGGTTTCCATCTTGGTCAGAAAAAGGAACCTAAGTCACTCTCAGCTCATGTGACTCTGACCAGCTCCTGGCTCACCTTTACAGGCGCCTCTACTCCAAGAGAACGGTGTGATCGGGGGTGCTAGGGTGGACCTCCGGCTGTCCTTATGCTCCCAAGTTGAAAGTCCCTTTCCTGTCATGGCCAAACTAACCACGTAAATAGGGGAAACTGAGTCTGAGCTACATCAGCTCAGAGGTAGGAAAAAGCCGATGAGAATCTCTGTCCTTGTGTCCAGAGCAAGACTCCAAGCAAACCACTCAAGGAATTTTTTAATTTTTAGTTGATCTTTCCTTCTCTCTCTCTCTCTCTCTCTCTCTCTCTCTCTCTCTCTCTCTCTCTCTCTCTCTGTGTGTGTGTGTGTGTGTGTGTGTGTGTGTGTGTGTATATGTGTGTGAGACAGACACAGATCCTGCAGGAATTTCAGAGTCAGGAACTGTCCTACATGCAGAACCAGGGAGGCAAGTGATAGGTGATAGAAGTTCTTGGAAATGCAGGAGGAAGCTCTGAGCAGCCCCGAGGGAGGCACTGAGGCAGGCACCACCTGATCCCAAGAGAGTGAAGGCCGTGACAGCTCTCAGGAACCAGCATCAGTCTGGACACAGCACCCTGACACGGGAATACCTGCAACTCATCAGAATCGCACTACTCCTCATAACCCCTGGCACCTGAGCCAGACCAGCGATCCTGTGCGAACAGTCTGGCTCACCCTCATCAGCTTCTGGTTCTCCTTGGGTCTCCTCCAGTGCAAGCCCCCCACCCCCCCACTTCTGAGAACTTGAACCAATGAACTAAACTGCAATCACTCACAGCTCTTCAGACCCTTAGTTCCGGTCCGCCATCTTCTTAGAACTGATTAGTTTCAAAGATTCACTAGACATCACCGCTCCAGAAGAAACAAACTCCCTGACCTGCATAACCAGGGATGAGGCTGTCTATGAGCTCAGCCTGGTCGGGGCGGGGGCACCTGGGGCCTAAGACGCCTTAACTCTGGTCGGAGCATCTTCCTTCCACTCAGAAGCAGATGTTGACTCTATAATTCTGTCACTTCAAAATCACCTAAGAATCCACATATTTCTTTGTGTGTGTGTATTGGGGGTGGGCGGGGGAGCTGCCGTAGGGCACTAAAAGCATACTTCAGAAATGATAATGTAAGAGGGGGAAGATTATAGATGACTTAGATTTATCTTTTTCAAGCTCACTTAAAGCTCTTGCATCTTTAGTCAAAAAAGAAAAACGATAAGCAGTGGCTTTCTTTGAATATAATACCTCTGGGCAACATAGGTATTTAGGCAAGAACTTGGCGACTGCTTTATTGTTAGGCTGAGTTCCTAATATTGCTACAAAAGCTTGCTGGAATCCATGTTGATGTCCGCAGAAAAATCATCTTCTGAGGAAATGAAAGACTTTTAACCAAGAATATCCTCTTAGAAAGCAAAGTATGATTGCAATTCTGATTTTCTGGGGAGAAGAGCTCCCCAACCCATTCTGGTAAGATGGAGAAAGTCTGGCCCATCGTCCATCACTTGGAGTCCTGCTGAAGCAAGACCACATATGAGGTGCTGACAGAACTGGAGAGATAGCACAGCAGGTAAGGTGTTTGCCTTGCACACAGTGGACCAGGGTTAGAACCCTGTTAGCCTATATGGTGCCCTTGAGCACTGCCAGGGGTGATTCCTGAGCACTGCTGTGTGTGGCCCAAAACTAACAACAACAACAACAAAATTCAATACTTGGATTCTGACTGCTGCTACCACCAAAGCATCAGGCACCTGTTCTTGTTGCAAGTGGCGAGGCCTCTTGCTTGTCAGGGGTAGCCAGGAAGAGGGATCAGGACTGGAAATAAATGAGGGGAGCAAAGCATAGAAGAAGCTCAGATTCCTGAAGCCTCCGGGAAAGTATGTCACCCAGTGGGTGGGATGGAGGCGGGGGGTCGGAGGTGGGGACAGGAAGGAATTAGCCCTGAATAATAAAAATCAGAAATGCTGTGACTATTCTGAGAGATGAGTCAGCAAAGGCCTCCCCAAAGACTCTTATTCGGGAAGGAGGTGAAATTAATCACAAAGTGTCGCACTGCAACACCGGGGTAGGTCGTAGATGCTGCTGTGCAGAGACAAGCAGTGGCAACAGGCAGCAGAGGCTGGTAGGGTCATGGGCATCTTCACAATGGTGTCATAATCTTCAAAATGCTGCTCTCATCTTCAAAATACTGTTATGATTTCAAGCATTTGTCTACTTATAGTACTACGATGTGCTATGCTCGGAAATTGACTAAATTCCATGACTGGGTTATAATGAAATCATGTTACTCCACATTTTGAATGCTCATTTAATTCCCATAGTATTTTAAACTTATTTCGCTTTCGCGTTTGCTAGAGCGTAGCATCAGAACTCAAAAGACTTTATGGACACTTAGCCCTTCCCTGTGCCCCCCTGCTCTGCTTACTGCCTCTCATCTGGGTGGTGTCTCTTGCAACATCTCATCTCTTGCACCCCAACTCCCTGCCCTCACACCCCCGGCACCTATCCCCCTGCAGTACGCAGGCTGCTCCCTGCGTGCTCAGGACCTGGGCCTTTGCAGAAGGAGAGAGTCTACTTCATATCAGGCCAGAAACCTGTTCCTGACTCACAACTCACTTTCTGCTCCTGAATCACAGGCCACTTTCTGGGGCACAGTTACCCCTCCCAGGATATGAGCTCCATCATGCTCCCGGCACCCCCTTCCTGGGCCCCCATGCCCCTCGACTTGATGTAGAAGCCAGAGGCTGCAGAAGCCCCCAGTGGTTGCGTCTCTGTGCCTCCCACACGCTGGAGGGGGCTGTCTCTGCGGTGGGCGCAGGGTCTCCCTGGCGCCATGCATCATGATGACAAGGCGTGTGGATGATGCATGGCTGAGAAAATGAAGCCATCAAAGAATAAATCCACGATCAGATTAAATTTAATTGTGGGATAAAGGCATTCTCATGTCATGCCAGTGATGGATTCACTGGGGAAGGACTGTGTGTGTGTGGCTCAGAAAGGGGGGAGAGGAAGAGGGGGAGGAATTCAAAGCCAGGACAGACAAAGGCGAGGCTGCCAGAGCCTGAGGAATCAGAAGGATCCTGGGCACAGTCAGACCTGGACCAATGCCCCCCGCACATGTGGTCTAACACCTCTGTGAGTGGCTGCGATTTCAGACGAGTTTTCTGAATTCTGGGGCTATGGGAATTGGGTGGGCCCTGTCCATGCAGGGCGGGGACACTGCCTACTCACTCCTCTGAAGCCCTCAGTGTGGGGGGGGGGGTTTCCACAAACACTCCCCTCTGAGCTGGTCTTCAAGGTTGAAGTGTCCAAAAACCTCTGGAGATCAGGGCATGCTTTGGGAGACAGAATTGCTCCCCTTATTTTTATGTGGTAAGGTTAATGGACGAGGTATTTTGTTAAAACTATACATTGAAAAGAGCGAAATTTACCTAAAAAGTGAAAAGAAGTTTCCAGTAACATGAACCTCGAGTAGGGTTCTAGATGGAAAGAGGACAGTGTTGGGTACAGGTGCTGGCAGAGGCCATTCATGCCCATCACCTGGCCAGAACTGCGGCTCCTTGCTCACTGCTGATGGGGAGGGAGGCAGGAACCCAGAAATGAGGCAGATGCAGAATCCCAGGGCCTTTGCCAAGGTCTGGGAATGAACTCGGGCACTAACCCGACAATGAGCTTCCAGGTGAATCTGAGTCCTGGGGCACCTTGAGTGATGGTTGGAGCCCAGCCCTGCACCCTGGCATGTAAGTTCCATGCTTGGTCCCACTGGCTGCCCAGACCACCTGCCTCCACCAGCTGTGTTGTTCTTATGGCCAAGAGTGCCCCCAACCCCACCTTGTCCCCTTGTCTCGGACATATCACTTGCCCAGCACTGCCTGCGCTTGCTTCAGGCCTTCTGTGTGCCTCACTGAGGGCATCAGGGCCCCCGGGGCGACGGGGTCCCCTGGGAGAACAAGACTCCACAGTGCAAGACCAAGAGTTCCAGGCGGCATTTGTGAAATGTCAGTTAACATCTCAGTTTTCTTAGTAAGGGGTAGGGGAGGTGTCACTATCTAGCCTAAAGGATGAAATGTGTTACTAAAACCAGAAATGAGCTTGCATTCAGTTCCCAGTCTCCAGCCCTCTTGGATGTGAGCCCTAAGCTGTCGCTAATGGAAGGGGCATTGAACTGTCCATGGTGCTGCCAGGACATGCAAGAGGGGAGGAGCTAAGATGCAGGAAGAGGCTGTGTCCTCCAGGGGGCAGTACTGCTCTCTCTCTCTCTCTCTCTCTCTCTCTCTCTCTCTCTCTCTCTCTCTCCCCTCTCCCTCCCCACCCACTCTCTCTCTCTCTCTCTCTCTCTCTCTCTCTCTCTCTCTCTCTCTCTCTCTCTCTCTCTCTCTCCTCCTTCTCCTTCTCCCTCCCCCACTAGGACTTGACCCTAGAGGTAGAGCGGCCAGGTGGGCCAGGTGGTTCTGCTGGAGCCAGCAGGGAGGGACTGGCAGGGGAGGCCATATAGGACACCCCCTAGCTGCTCTAGTGTGGGGTCCACCCACCTGGGTCCCGCACAGCTGAGTCAGGGGGATGCTGTGGGTCTCCCATTCTTAACTGGTTCAAGCCAAAGGCTGTTGCTGCTATCTTGTAATCCTTATTTTGAGTACATTTAGGCTCACCGAAGAAACAGATTTTACTTATTTAACCCAAATGAGTAGCTAGCCAAGAGCCTGCCAGTCAAGAGTTCCCTGACGCCCAGACAGTTGCCAGAGAGAGGGGCTCTGAGTGGCTGGGAACCGCTTCCATCTTGTTGACAAACACATGCTGAAGACAGGAAATTACCCTCCTCAGTGCCTATTTTATCTCTGCTTAATTACTGCGTGATAATAAATGACAACATAGAGCCCATTAATTAAGCTAACAATGTCCGCGGAACACCACTTCCTCCGTCTGGGAGTTGCCTTGTTCCAGGAGCCTGGATTCCTCCTGTCTGCCCACGTCACTGTATGAGGCAGGTTAAAGAGATGCCAGGGCACCTAAGTGCGGGGTCAGACTTCCAAAGTGGACTCGGGTGCAGACAGAGTGGGTTTGGGAAGGAGGAGAGGAATCAAGAGAGGGGTGTGTGTCAGCTGGAGAGCAAAAGTGAGGTACCATCCACTCAAACATCAGGGCACTCAAAAATCAACACCAGATCCATTTCCGAAAGTCGGCCAGTGGCAAGCATCGTGGCCCACATGTAGGTACCTTTCTAAGAGGGGCAAAGTAAGATGCCCGATTGGTTGATGTTCCACAATCAGCGGGCAGGGGTGCTCACTTGGGAAAGTGCTGCCAGCCAACAGATAACACTGGGGAAAGCAATCCGGCTATTTTCCAGTGAAGGCTGGTCCTTTCCCTCAGCATCATGGAGTAAGTTCTCAGCACTGGGCGAGGCCACCAAGTGGATAGCCCACCCCCTGGGCTGGGAGAATTGTCAGGATGTGCCCAACTCCTGTCTGGGCAGGAAGGAAGCAGGAGGCTACAATAGGAAGAAGACTCCTAGAAAATTTTGGCACACCTTCATGCTGGCTGTGCCCCGTCTGAACACTCCCTGCTGCCACCGATGGTGCTGAGCATTTAGGGATTCTGGGGCATTTGCAGAGACTTTCAGCAGCAGCACCCGAAACTCACAAAAAATGCATATTCTTGGGTCCCACCAACCTCAGACTGAAAAACTCTGGGGGTGGAGACCAGTAGTTGGTACTTTCACAAGACTTCTAGAAGATTCTGATGCACACTGAAGCATGAGAACACTACTTTGGCTCATGCTTGTCATCCTCCTCCAGATCTCCATCTCTTTGCTGGATGGCTCAGCTCTTACTTCTTCTCTAGTGTGTCCTAAGTTCACATGTGTGTTACCTTACATTTTCAGTATCCAGCACTGTGGACTACGCTGCTCTTTCCACACTTAAGAGGCGGTGTGGATCCTGCCTCTTTATTGCTCTCTCTCCTTCAAACATAAATTACCTGGAATCAGGGACCACTGCTTTATCTTCCTCCCTCCCTCCCTCCCTCCATCCCTCCTTCCCTCCCTCCCTCCTTCCCTCCCTCCCTCCCTTCCTTCCTTCCTTCCTTCCTTCCTTCCTTCCTTCCTTCCTTCCTTCCTTCCTTCCTTCCTTCCTTCCTTCCTTCCTTCCTCCCTCCCTCCCTCCCTCCCTCTCCTTCTTTGCATTCCCTTTCTTATTAATTTATTCTATATTTCTGAGTGAATTAAAGTAGTTTTATTTAGAGAAATATAAAGAGAGTTATGTGTAGAACACAGACTTCTCCAGACAGGAAAGAGCCAAGAGTACCCATTTCAGGTTGAGATTTTCTCAAATATCCAAGATGGAGAATGTGCCATAAAGTAAAAGAAACAGATTACACAACTCAGATAGAGATGGGGGTAACTTCCAAGATGAAGAATGTCCCTTGTTCTTTCTTTTTTTGAGTTTTGGGTCACACCTAGTAGTGCTCAGAGATTACTCTTGATTCAGGTGCTTGGGGTTGCTTCTAGATTTAGGACTATGTGGTATCAAGGAAAGAACCCAGGCCTCCTGCATGCACCTCCAGCCCTTTGAGTGACCTCCCAGCAGAGGGACCACATATTATCAACTACTTACACAACTGTGACTGACCCAGGCAGCATGCAGACAGAGTGCACAAGCCAATGGATGAATGAGTGAAAACAGCCACCATGTCACCATCAATGTCAATGATCAGTTTTCTACCGAGTCTTCAGGCAGAGCCGGCTCCTTTCCTGGTCAGAGATGGGCACTTACCTGGGGTCCCCAGCCATGGCACGGGTACAAGATTGCCGTGTGGTTCTCCAGGGGGCCTTGGTCCAGGCAGACGTCCTTCGCCTTGTTGTTGCGAAGCTGTGGGAAGGAAAACAACTGTCACCCTCACAGAGCTCATTAGAGTTGCTGGGGCACCCAATTCATGCTGGGCGGGGTGGGGGTCCCTGGGAAGGTCACACGCTGCCGCTAATCCCATGGAGAGCAGAAAGTGGTTAACAGTTAACAAGAACAATATCTTTGCTGTTGTTAAGACAGAAACCATTCCAAAACCCCACCCTGCACCAGAGTGTCTGCTTCCCTCTGCCATTGTCTCCATGCCCCTCAACCCATCCACCCCTGTCCCCCACCATAGCAAAGTCAGTTAACAGACACAATCTTGAGTGTTCTCACAACAGTGAAAAGAAATGGTAATGATATGACATGATGGGATGATAATGCACACCATGACCATAAACATCTTAATCATCATTGTCGTCACCATCATCATCATCGTCATCATCATCATCATCATCCCGTTGACTGTCGATTTTCTCAAGTGGTCTCAGTAATGTTTTCCATTCATCCTAGCCCTGAGATTTTAGCAGCCTCTTTTTACTTGTCCTTCCCAACAGTGTCACATTGGAGGCTCTTTCAGGGTCAGGGGAATGAGACCCATCATTGTTACTGGTTTTGGCATATGAATACACCACAGGGAGCTTGCCAGGCTCTCCCATGTGGGCAGGAAACTCTCAATAGCTTGCTAGGTTCTCCGAAGGGGAGAATTAGTCTATAAGATGTTGCGCGGCCACGTAACCATCTTGCAAAAGCAAATCAGTGCTTTTGACACCATAAACTTGATGTTATAAGTTAACTGTATCTCAACAAAACTTCATGGAAAAAGCACAAGCTTGGGGGAAATATCCTACAAAGATAGTGGGGGTAGGGGGGCTTTTAATCCCAAGGGATCACAGATTTGGGGAGAGGGTGAGAGCAGCATTGTGCCACCCCCCAATAGTTCAAAACATTATTATCATTGAAAACCAGCACAAAGCCCAGTCCCACAACCTGATATTTCTGTGAATGCATTAGGAGATTCCTTGCTGCCAATAATCCCAATAGTGCCAGTGAGAACTTGTACAGGAAAATCTAAACAACTTCTGAGTAAAAGTCATTCAGCAGAGTTCAATTTTGAATGATGAGATTCGAGTAATAACTTTCCAACATACTTTGCTCCATTCCTTCTTATGTCTACATGAGTAGCACTGCACTGCACCGTCGTCCCATTGTTCATTGATTTGCTCAAGCAGGCACCAGTGACGTCTCCATTGTGAGACTTGTATAATACTGACTGTTTTTGGCATATCAAATATGCCAAGGTTAGCTTGCCACCTTCTGCCGTGAGGGCGGGATACTCTAGGTAGCTTGCATGTAGTGTGATAAAATAAAATTCCATGACATATAATGAAGTTTAAAAAATAAATATAGGTGATTGAAACAGTAAGACTATTCCTTTGAGAGGAGAAGAACAGTAATGTTTTTATAAACTTAGAGTTAATAGTAAATTGGAATGCTTTATGGGTAGCAATTAGTTCCTGTTTTGAGAATTATGAGTTTATTTTCCCATTGGGACCATGAGCAGTTTTGTTCTACATTTTTAAGAGTGTTTTATATATTAAGGACATTTATTAATGGCTTTATGGCATATTTGTTCCATATAACAATTTTAGAATGTAAGGCTTTAAAATGTTCTTTCAAATGCTTATGCAATCAAAACTGAGTAGCTTAGCACATATGTATAGAGGGTCTGTTAAGTGTCATACTTGTTGCACTTACTGCATGCTTACTACACACCCAGCACTGTGCTCTGTGTAGTAAGCATGAACTCAGCACTGTCCCTGACAGGAAGGAGGCCACAGTCTGGAGAAAGACAGACACCAAAGAGATGGTTCAGGGGCTGGAGCGATAGTCCAGTGGGTAGGGTGTTTGCCTTGCATGCGACTGACTCAGGTTTGATTCCCAGCATCCCATATGGCCCCCTGAGCACTGCCAGGGGTAATTCCTGAGTGCAGAGCCAGGAGTGACCCCTGTGCATTGCCAGGTGTGACCCAAAAAACAAACAAAACAAAACAAAACAAACGAACAAACAAAAAAAACAAAACAAAGAGCTGGTTCAGGACTGAACTATTCGGGGCAGTGAGAAGAAAGGCTTCCACATGGCCAAGGTTCTCAGTACTCAGAAGTGACTCCCAACTTACATATCACACAGAGGAGACAGAAGTGATGCTGCAATGTTCTATTTTTCACCCAGGTGGTGACCGCAGGGTTCGGTGCTTTACATCATCGCTCCACACGTGTGTGCTTTAAATAAAGCATGCTGTTCGTGGTCTGTGTCCCCCAGAAATGATGATTCTAAAACCGCTGTGCCCCGGGCCCAGGACAGCTCAGGCCACAGCCCCTTGAGTCACCATTTCTGAGCACCAGAGCTGGTGGCCCAATGCTTCTTTGCACTCAGGCTCTTTCCCATGTGGAAAGGCAACATGTCATACATATAAGTCAGAACATATGGTCTACACGTGCTTTCCTTCCAAGAGGATTTGCAGTATAATGGGAAATATGCTCACCAAACTGAATCCAGTTACATGTGCTTTCTTGGGGTTGTGGAAATAGCTCAAAGGGCTGGAATGAGCGCCTGACGTGGGTGGGTGTGAGTGCATGCTTTACACGTGTGGGCTGGAGGGTGTGCCTTACATAGGTGGGCTGGAGTGTGTGTTTTCCATGTGTGGCCTGGTGGATCAGTTCAAGTACATGCCCTATATCTGTGAGCGGAAGTGTGGGCTGCAGATGAGTGGGCTAACATGAAGAGCTGACATGCACAGATTGGAGTGTGTGACTTCCGTGATGGGCTGGGGTGTGGGCCTGACATGGGAGGGATAGTGTAGGCCTAACGTGGACCAGCTGAATGCATGTGTTACGTGGGTGAGCTGAAGTGTGTAACTTATGTGGGTGGGCTGGAGTGTGGGCCTCGCATGGGCGGCCCTGGTGGCTCCTGAGCACTGCAAGGCTGAGCACATGGCATTGCTGCTTCCCCACCGTCAGGCCCATATTGCTTGGCTGAGGATGGGAAGGAGTGATTCATGAGTTCCCATACACTGCTGTGGAGACCCTCCCCATTTTTAAAGCAGATATAATTTAAGTAGAGTATGATACAATTTGGACTGGAGTGATAGCACAGCAGGTAGAGGGCATTTGCCTTGGCCAACCCGGGTTTGATTCCTCCACCCCTCTCGGAGACCCCGGCACGCTACTGAGAGTATCCTGCCTGCACAGCAGAGCCTGGCAAGCTCCCCGTGGTGTATTCGATGTGCCCCAAACAATAACAAGTCTCACAATGGAGACGTTACTGGTGCCTGCTCGAGCAAATCGGTGAACAATGGGATGACAGTGCTACAGTGCTATGATACAATTTGGGCTTATAATCCTGATACTCTTAAGGACATGTGACAGGAGGAAAGGTCAGGATGAAGGTTGTCGGGTCTCTGTGTGGATACTTGGTGACAGTATTTCTGAGGAGAGTGATACTGCACCCCGGGATGCTGGGGTAGTTCAGGCTGGAACAAACCTCAGACCCCATTGAGGGATGTGTTGTGTTTGTTCACTTAAAGAAGGGAGATTTCCAGGGGGAGTTGAGTTTTTCTGAAATGGGGGCTGGGGGAAGCAGGCCAGATAAGTTTGCGAACCTCTTTACTATATCCTCATGTGGGAAATGTTTGTTTGGAAAGCATTCACATTTGAAAAATGTAGACAGTACCATAATATATGGAGAATAAAAAATACAGTTTTTATACAAGTAGAAAAGTCTTAAAAATCCCAAGGCCAAGCAAACC